>NC_043001.1:29388162-29403162 GCF_006345805.1 Octopus sinensis | reverse complement strand
TGTCTATGTTTGAATAAAAAACCTTACATTATAACTTTATGTGAGAATCTGATCATCATCATCATCGTCATCATCATTTAACATTGGTTTTCCATGTTGGCATGGGTTCGATGGTTTGATAGGAGCTGGAAAGTCAGAAGACTGCACCAAACTTTACTGTCTACTTTGGCATAGTTTCTATGGCTGGGTGTCCTTCCTAACACAAACCACTGTACAGAATGTTGTTAGGTCATATTCCAAACACCAGCCTAAATACACTCATTAATGAATGATTGGTACCTCTATGTGGTGATGCTACTTTCTAGAAATAGCAGTCAAGTTTCTGTCAAACTACACCTTGCTATCTTGGAAAAGGAACACCCATTGGATAATGAGACCCAGTGTACACTATTATTGCCTAAACAAATAGGAATAACATGACTGCAATAAGTTTCCTTAATTAAGGCTAACCTGGAGCAAAACAACATCTAACTAAGGAAAAAAAAGATAGTTTAATAAATTTCTATTACTTCCTAACACCTAATTACTTTCAAGATTAATTCCAATATGAAGGCTTTCCATTAGAGATATGGCCTTCATATTGCGATTAATGTGTTCACAAATGCTTTCATTGCAACTGTCAGAAAATGGTTATTATAGCTATACATACACTTACTAGATTACAATTACCTACATTCACTTACTAAATATAAACATTGTAAAATTGTATTGGTATGTGATTTAAGTAACTTACTTTATTCTTTCTACAGGCAAATGCATTAAATTACCGCATCTCTCCATCCTCTAATTATTTCTCCATTGGTAATTTGGGAAATATTTATGTTAGAGAATCACTTGCAACAAGTTTCATTGGTAATCAAGTAAACGTAAGTTTTCTATAGATTTCTGTTTGTTTGTTTTACTTTCTCTCCTAAAATATTTTACAATATTCAAGCATTATCTCAGATATTAACCAAATTTTTTTTTGTTCTCATCATTGTTATTACTATTATAAAAAAACTGTGTATTTGGATTTACTTGTGTCTCATGCATAGTAATGAAAACTAACAATTCTTTACAGAGCATCATATAACTTTGGTTATGCTTTCTATGTCAAAAACAGACTTATTTTATTCTACACCAGAAAATTAGTAAACCATTAATTCTAATGACTGGTCATATTTTCAACGAATATGAAGAATTAATCTCCAAGTTTTAGAACTCTTTAATCAATGGCCTTATTTTTTTTATTTCTTTTTTTTTATATTCCAGTTAACTGTGATAGCTACTGACCAGTCCCCTCAACCAATGTCTGGTTCTACCCTTGTTATTGTCAACATTGAACGAAATAGCTATCCGCCAGTTTTGCAACCCACCAGTGCCAGTGAATCAATAATGACTACTGCCCTTCGAAGCAGGACCATTTTGAAGTTACAAGTTAGTGATCAAGACAGGTCTTTAAATGTAAGTAAGCCATTTAAATTTTGTTCTTACTCTTTACTCTTTTACTTGTTTCAGTCATTTGACTGCGGCCATGCTGGAGCACCGCCTTTAATCGAGCAACTCGACTCCAGGACTTAATCTTTGTAAGCCCAATACTTATTCTATCGGTCTCTTTGCTGAACCGCTAAGTGATGGGGACATAAACACACCAGCATCAGCTGTCAAGCAATGTTGGGGGGACAAACACACACATATAAATATATACATATATTCGACGGGCTTCTTTCAGTTTCCATCTACCAAATCCACTCGCAAGGCTTTGGTCGGCCTGAGGCTATAGTAAAAGACACTTGCCCAAGGTGCCACGCAGTGGGACTGAACGCGGAACCATGTGGTTGGTAAACAAACTACTTACCACACAGCCACTCCTCCTCTTGTTCAGTTTTAGAATTTTTTTTGCTTTGAAACAGCTGCATTTGGTTTTCTGTCTTGCTGAAATGATGCTACTCAAAAGATTAATTAAAAGGTGCCATTATAAAATAGAACAATTTGAAAATATCCTAGAAGTTTTCAACAGAAAAAAAATATTTAAAAAAAAACAGATTTTATTATGCAAAAAACAAAAAGTTAAGTAAATACGGCATTGGATTACCTTCTCTTCATGGATGAGTTCAAAATGTGTTGCAAGCATTTTGTTCTGTTTTTGAGTCTCAGACTTGACCTTAAATTTTACCTGTTCACCTAGCTATTGAAAATATACCCCAGAATTTCAAAGAAACTGTCAAAAGAGTTGATGACTCTTAAAACATGTCTTTTATCTTAAGTCCAAAGGATGGGGTGGGGGGGTTCTACGCATCTTTGCTCAACATCATATGTGTAGCAACTTGAATCTCCCTCGAATTGTGCCTTGCCATCTTAGAAGAAGAAAGTAACACTGGATGGCTTTGCACTGTACTTATCATCATCATCATCGTTTAATGTCCGCTTTCCATGCTAGCATGGGTTGGATGGTTCAACTGGGGTCTGGGAAGCCCGAAGGCTGCACCAGGCCAGTCAGATCTGGCAGTGTTTCTACAGCTGGAAGACCTTCCTAACACCAACCACTCCGTGAGTGTAGTGGGTGCTTTTTATGTGCCAACGACTCAGGTGCCAGATGAGGCTGGCGAACAGCCACGATCGGATGGTGTTTGTTACGTGCCACCAGCACGGAGGCCAGTCGATGTGGTACTGGCTACGGCCACGTTCAGATGGTTTTCTTATGTGCCACCGGCTCTGGTACCACAAAACTACAAATTCCATCGATGTTGATCGATTTTGGTTTGATTCTTTGATTTTGATTTTGTACTTAATAAATGAAAAATGAGATGGTTACAACTGGAACATCTTTCATCATTATTCGGTTCTGAATGAGATGAACCGATCTGGGGTTAAATAGCAGCAACATTTCTTTTATTAGGAAAGGCAACATTTGATAAAAGCTTCATTAATATTTGTTATGAGTCTAATTGCCAAAATCTCTAAAATATTATTAATGAAAATTGATTTTAATTAGAATTTGTTGTTTGACTTTGACTATTTTAACCAATTTTTAAAATACTTTTTCTAAATCAAAACTTAAATATGTTAGAACTTTAAGTATAAAGCCATTTTTTCTTAATTTCAGAATCCAAATGGAGAAGTTATACTGACAATACCTGATATTTATGTTGATGCCAAAAGATATTTTGCTGTTACAAATCAAGGGGTTATATACTTAGCAAATACTCTATCAGGTACAAGCAGCAAGGTGTACAATGTAAGTCAACACTAAATTAATAATTTTTTCTTGAATATCTTGATGCGAGTGCATTATGATCAGATTGTTTAATTTTTTACCAGATAGTTTACTTTAGTGGTACACTTCATCCAGATGTAACACTCCACCACTTAGCACTTTAGGCATCTTTAACAGAATTCACACTGCTGCAAGTTTTTGAGCCAGATCTCGAGCAGCACTGTATTTTCTTTTCTCCTTTCCACCAGTCTCAAAGACTCAGTAAATGGTCATGAGCACTACCTTCCCATCTGATTATAAGAGAAAAACAAAATCCAGTCATAGTACAGAAGAAAAGAAACCATTCAAGTTTTAAGTTGCTACATGCTCTTTGATGCATGGGCTAATGACTTGCTATTTTATTATTTTGCCTCTTGAATAAATCACTACATTATCCTCTGCCTCTCATAGTCTGCTAGTTACATTAAAAGTTTTCTTACATCCTCTCTCATTAATTAGCCACATTTCATGAAGTGTGCTAAAGACTCTGCCAGTTAGGCACATTACTACTACTACTACTACTACTACTACTACTACTACTACTACTACTACTACTACTACTACTACTACCACTACTACTACTACTACTAATAATAATAATAATAATAATAATAATAATAGTAGTAGCCCTGACGCAGTACCAGGCAGTGGCTCTCGTGGCTGCTGATCTTACCTGATTGGAAGTGTTATCATGTACATTGTTTTGTCTTGGTATAAAAGATGGGCTACAGCAAATATTCTGCTCAATACCACAGATTTGCTTGTCAGTTGTTTGACCTTAACCAGTTGACCATGTCCCTTAGAGGCTGACGATATGTGCATCTCTGATCACGAGCAGTAGTGGGGGAGCATCACAAACATGAGTTGAGAGGGATTCTTTGGGGTTTTAATAATTCACCTCTGGAAACATGGGTGTTTCATTCTACATCCTTAAACAACTCTTATTTAGGGACCTTTTGTGCAGGATGGGTTACTTGACCAGAAGAAAATTCTAACTGGGCCCTACCTGCAAGGTCATGTGCTGTTTATCTTGATATGCAATCACCATGTTGTGTACATATTGTTGTGACGCATGTGCCTGGTGTACCCTTGTCAGACGGGTAGTCATGATGGGTATACTAGGCTTCATATATTTTACCTCAGTGTCACTTTGATGGCATGCACTACTCTCTCACTCAAAAATAATAATAATAATAATAATAATAATAATAATAATAATAATAATAATAATAATAATTTCTGGTAATTAGATCATTGGGAGCAGTTTCCAAGAGCTTTGAAAAACATATTAAGAATATTGGAGCTGCTATCAGGCTTGAAGTGATCCAGAAGACAACATTGTTGGGTACAGCTCGCATTCTAAGGAGAGTATTGTTCCTTTGAGTCACAGGAGAAGGCACTACTTGAAACCTTTGGTTATTTGTTATTGCCTGCTTTCAAGTAAAGAACACCGGAAATCAAGAACTATCTCAGAGTCTCTCAGATAATAATAATAATAATAATAATAATAATAATAATAATAATAAATGCCCTGATGCAGTACCAGACAGTGGCTCTCAGAAAGCAAACAATGCTGGATCATAGATATAGCATGCCCAGCTGACAACAAGGTATGTGATAAGGAAGAAAGAAAAGTCGATAGGTATGACAGGTTAGCTTGGGAGGTTAAGCAGTTGTGGTCGATGAAAAAGGTAGTAGTAGTACCAATAATTAATGGAGCCCTGGGAAGAGTGAGTAAAAATCTTGAGAAGTACATGGAACAAACAGAGGCTGCAATAAGGGTGGAGCACTTGCAGAAAATAGCACAGCTTGGAACTGCTCAAATACTCTGGATGCTTGAAAAATAAGGGGTGTTGCCTTAGTTCACTGATAATGAACAGCTTGCATCATAGTACATCTCCAGCGTTAGAAGCTGTGCAAAGACAATAAATGATAATAATAATAATAACAATAATCATAATCCTTTCTGCTAAAGGTACAAGGCCTGCAATTTTGGGCGAGGGAACTAGTCAATTACATTGACCACAGTTTTTCACTGGTACTTAATTTATCGATCCCAAAAGGATGAAAGGCAAAGTTGACCTTGGCAGAATTTGAACTTAATAATAATAATAATAATAATAATAATAATAATAATAGTGTACCTTATGAGACAGGTAGTCATGATGGGTATACTGGGCTTCGTATATTTTATCCCAGTGTCACTTTGATGGCATGCACTACTATCTCATTCAATAATAATAATAATAATAATAATAATAATAATGATAAAATTCTTGTGGCCAAAATAATGCAAGACTAAACTAATACCTTAAAGTGTTTAGTTTTTACCATTTTATGTTCAGGGTGAAAATCCCACAAGAGTTAACTTACCTTTTCCTTCTCTTGTATCAATGAAATATGTTCCAGTTATGAATTAGAACTCTTTAATCATTCATGACACTTACCTTACTAATTTATAGTATTGTTCTAAGGTAAAAACTTATATCATGTGTTTACATTTGTATCTGTGTGCACGTGTGTGTGTGTGTGTGTGTGTGTGTGTCCATGTGTTTAGTATGTATGTCCCATGTGCATGTACATTGAAGAAAATGATGTCAATTATTATCTTTCTTCATCAAGTCATTTCAACTAGTTAAATATATTTAAAGGTTAAAAGTTATTTCAATTATCATCTTTCTTCAACAAGTTATTTAATTATTTAAATGCATCTGATCTTTTCAGTTCAAGGTAATTGCTAAAGACAGCGGCTGGAATCCAAAAACAGCAGAAGCAAGCATTTCCATAAATGTCACCCAAGCGATATTACCTGACCGGCAACTGGGTTTTGTACAGCCAACCTATTTGTAAGTTGTCTATGTTGTCAGCACTTTTCAACTTTGAATATGTAATTTTTATGAACTTTATACAATACTTTCTACTGTAATTATCAATACTGTAATTATCAATACTGTAATTTTAAATACAATATTGGATTATCAGAAAGCATTGATCTATACGGGTCTTTTCAGTTTTTATCAATTTCAGTATGAGATGTTTTACTTTTCCATACATACTCTTGTAGTAGAATTGAACTAATCAGTCTTGGTTAATATTCTTATGCTCTACCATAAAATCACAGTACTTACAACATCATCATCATCATCATCATCGTTTAACGTCCGCTTTCCATGCTAGCATGGGTTGGACGATTTGATTGAGGACTGGCAAACCAGATGGCTGCACCAGGCTTCAATCTTGATCTGGCAGAGTTTCTACAGCTGGATGCCCTTCCTAATGCCAGCCACTCTGAGAGTGTAGTGGGTGCTTTTACGGGGCCAGTCAGGCGGTACTGGCAACGACCTCACTCGAATCTTTTACATGTGCCACCGGCACAGGTACCCGTAAGGCAATGCTGGTAACGATCATGCTCGAATGGTGTCTTTTACATGCCACCGGCACGGAGGCCAGATAGCCGCTCTGGCAACGATCATGCTTGGATGGTATTCTTAATACCCTACTAGCACAGAGCTCGAGTGCCAGTAAGGTGACACTAGTAACAATCACACTCGAATGGTGCCTTTTAAGTGCCACTGGCACGGAAGCTGGTTAGCCGCTCTGTCAATGATCACACTCGCATGGTGCTCTTTGCACCCCACTAACACGGACGCCAGTCATTGAATTTGATTTTTGATGAGATTCACTCCAATAAAGACACAAAATATTCTACATAAATCTATTCTTGGGGTAAGAAATTAGTCACAACATAACTGGAGACCTACACTTATTAACATGTGTGAGCTTGAGGTAAAACATAATTCTACTCTAACACTGCATTATGACATGTGTATTACTGGTAAAATATTATAAAAGCAGAACAACGGTGAGGAGTAACTCTCCACTTTATCAGACTGACCATGGGCTTGCACCTAGAAAATTCTCCTCTGAGGTACAAGTCAGGGCAAGGTTGTTTATGGAAGACCAACAGTCACTCATGCATAACAGCCTCCCCTCTCTCTCCATGCTGCTGATGTTATCCAAGGGAAGGGCAAAGGCCAATACAGCTTGGTATTAGTGACATCGCAACTTGTTTTACAAATGAGTGAGCTGGAGCAACATGAAATAAAGTATCTTGCTCAAGAACACAACACATGGCTTGGTCCAGGAATCAAACTCACTACTTCATGATTGTGAGCCTGACACTCTAACCACTGAACCATGCAGCTTCGAGGAAAACATGTCTAACTTATAAAAGAATTGAAGACGTATTGAACTAAAGAATTCCTTAATTTGCCATAGTTTTTGCAGAAGAATTTGTGTAAGTGAAGTTAGATAAATCCTAAAAAGGAGAACTGAAGGTCATTAAATCTGAGAGGAAAAGAAATATGAAAGTTCGATGCAGTAGAACATTTATGGTACAATAAGGCAAACGATTTGCTATTTACAACATAAGGTTTTCATAACTGGAGTGGCTGAAGCCCTGTAGGAACTTGTAAAAAAAATCAAGGCGTTAGCTCCTATAGCAATGAGAAATTAACAAAACCATTGTAGTCATAAGTTCATGTTAATGAAATAAATTTATAAGCCATTATAATTGACACGTCGTCATCGTTTAACGTCCATTCTCCATGCTAGCATGGGTTGGATGGTTCGACCGGGATCTGGGAAGCCAGAAGGCTGCACCAGGCTCCAGTCTGATCTGGCAGTGTTTCTACAGCTGGATGCCCTGCCTAATGCCAACCACTCCGTGAGTGTAGTGGGTGCATTTTACGTGCCACCGGTACAGGTGCCAGGCGAGGCTGGCAACGGGGCAAGGCTGGCAACGGGGCGAGGCTTGCAACGGGGGGAGGCTTGCAATGGGGGGAGGCTTGCAACGGAGCAAGGCTGGCAATGGGGCAAGGCTGGCAATGGGGCAAGGCTTGCAACGGGGCGAGGCTGGCAACGGGGCGAGGCTGGCAATGGGGCGAGGCTGGCAACAGGGCGAGATAGTTCATAAATTTATTTTATTTTTATATAAATTTAAGATGGCTACAACCATGCTGAGTTAATATTTTTGAGTCAATCATTTTTGACCTCTGTGCTTGCTATTAAGACTGGTACTTATTTAGTTGGTCACTTATTGCTGAGATTTGTGGATGTAAACAAATACCAGTTGTCAAGTGCTAAGAGAAAAAAACACAAAGATGTATGTGTGAATACACACTCACATGCATGCAAGTATGCATAGAAGATGGGTTTCCATACAATTTCCATCAGAGACACACACATCAGCAAAATTCATTCACAGATCGTTGGTAAATCTGAAGCTATAGTAAAAGACAATGCTTTAAGGTGCTGCACATTGGAACTGAACTCAAAACCCTGTAAATGTTTAAAATATGCAAAAACACTGCAGTGAAATAGTCAAAAGTTAACACAATGAGAACTGTTTTAAAAAGATAATTACAGTTATTAATTTATTAAGTTACTGCAATTCAGCAGAATATCACTCATCTTTCTTTATACTCTTTACTCTTTTACTTGTTTCAGTCATTTGACTGCGGCCATGCTGGAGCACCGCCTTTAATGTATATTTAATGAATATTTCCTGTTTGTTTTATTTTAGTGTAACTATTCCTGAGAACACTGCACAAAATGAGATCATCCTGACCATGAAAGTGGAAAATGCAATGTCTGCAAACAGTATCATTTGTCAAATACAGAGTGGAGATGAAGGTAAAGAAAAAATACTAATTTAGCCATGATGAATCACTAGACACTACACATTATATTCTTTCCTTGTTTCTTTCTGTGTTCCTTTCTGTGTAAGAGCATAGGCTCGAAACGTTAAAAACTTTTTCACTTCCCGAGTGTTAAACTAATACGTACATCTGTTTGTTGTCTACACCACCTGTCTTCATCTTTTGTTTTTTTGTGAATTCTCCCCTAATTTATCTGGTACTCTCTCGTAAAAGCCTAATAGCTGGTAGTTGTTATATACAATTAACTTCTAACTGCTGAAGATTGAATTACCATCATCATCATTATCATTATCAGTTTAGCGTCTACTTTTCCATGCTTTCATGGGTTAGATGGAATTTTTTGTGGCAGATTTTCTATGGTTAAATGATCTTCCTTTCACAATTCTCACCTGTTTCTATATAAGGTAACATTTCTCCATGCTCGGACATGCTTTAGTGGAACATTTGAGGTAAAGGACACTACTTGAGTGATAACAATGCTAGCTTACAACTATTGCTTAATGCCAAGACAAAATCTCAGAAAAAACAGGTTTCTTTCAATTTCCATCTCCCAAATCCATTCAGAAGTCTTTGATCAGCTCCAGGCTATAGTAGAAGACACTTTCCCAAGGTACCATACAGTGAGATTGAATCTGAAACCTTGTGTTTGGAAAGTGAACTTCTTTAACTATACAGCCATACCAGCACCTAACAACTAATAGTATATGCCCAATTGTATTTAGAAAGAATTCTCTATAATAGACCTAGGCTTTTTTCTAAATTCTTGTTGATTTCAATCTAATAGCTAAAATACATAATTTTGTTAGATGTAGCCATTAAAATGACTTCATTTTTAAGCGATGAACATATCTTGTTGCTTAATTGATCTGAGAAAGAATTTCAATATCAGTTCTTCAAAGTTGAGGTAAAATCACTCTTTCCTTCAGTAATTCATTGTTGCCCTTCTTGTGGTTGATATCTAACCAATTATTCATCCTCTATTTATACCAAATATTACTCTTTGATCCTATTAAATTCTCACCAAGCATGCCTTTAGTACAGGAAGCAGGATTCTAAATTTTTTTTTTTTTTTTTTGGAATGGTGAAGCCCAAAGTAGATGAAACTATAAATAATGGCATATAAACCTTGGGTTAAAATCCCTTTGAATAGAAAACCCCAAAAATTTTTAACCCCATATTTACATGCTAATATTTATAGCTTCATCTGGTTCAACTTTCACTATTCCAAAAAAGAATTAAATGTATTTATATTTAAGATGGAATTTGTGTTTTTAAGTGACTTGAGAGCTGCTGTTTCTAACAACTGTAATTTTGTAGAAACTCTCCATTGACTAATTAGTAAAGTATAAATGGAATATGTTTATTGCCTTTTGAATTTTATATTTTTTCTTTTTTTTTTTTTTTCATTTCCTTCTATTAAATAATTAACTTTACTCAATGATTTACTTTACTGTTTTGCAGGGCTCTTCTCTGTGAAATATAACACAAATTCAGCTTCATGTGATCTCAGTTTATTGAAAGGAATTGACTATGAAGCTAGAAAGTCTATCTACGATCTAAAGATTATCGTTTACCAATCAACTACGCGGAGACTGTTAGGTATGTCTTTTACCATACTGTATTTTGTTACCAATTTCTTATAACATTTGTTACTTATTCTGTAGAAATAATTGGCAAAACCATTAAGGTAATAGTTATAATGCTTTGTGTTATATGTTCAGGCTTTCTGCTTTATCAAGTAAGGAATCTCTTATTTCACATGTCATTCAAGGCATGAAGGTAGCCGACAGCTTATTGACAGGAGAAATGACGGATTTTTTCGGTTTGAACGGCAGATTTTAAAATAATTTCCATGTAACTAAAAAGTTTTAAACTTCGTATATTGGTAGAATGTGTTTATAAAACATCTTTTTCTCTTGGCTTTCTTGAGAAAATTCTATAGTTTATAAGATATTTGTAAGATATTTTCTTCAATTTCGGCAATTTCAACCAATTTCAACGGCCACGAACGGATGGTGCTTTTTACGTGCCACCGGCACGAGGCCAGTCGGGCCAGTGCTGGCAACGGCCACGTTCGGATGGTTCTCTTACGTGCCACTGGCACTGGTATCACAGCTGCAATTTCCATTGGCTGCCTTACATTTTACATGAGTGGCTGCAGTGGTATCAGAATGTATCCTCACAAATAGTTCATAATTTAATTATGCTCAACAACTGTTTCGTTAGCTATAAACATCATTACAATGCTTACTTTAGTCATTAGACATATCATTTTAATCAGTGACAAAAAGGGAAATAATTGTAAACTCAGATATTTGGACATTTAACAAAAAATAGAAATTCTTCAAGAATAACCAGTAATAGCCAAATCATTGTCTTGCAGCATTCCAGACATATCCAACTTCATCTGTGACAGTAAGAGTAACTAATGTCAATGAACACAACCCTGAGTTTGTAGCTAACCGATATTACCATAATGGCATATACTTTGGACTTCTTGACTCTACAGCTGGAGTAAATACATTTGTTATGTCAATTACTGTAAGTATAAAGTCTCTTCATTACTGTTTCATTTTTTTGCTTAAGAGCATTGACAACTTTTAATCTCTCTCACACACACACACACATACATACATACATTTTTTCTCTCTCTTTCAGATTTGTTAAGTTTATTATTTTGCTTTAAGAAATTCAAAGAAGGGCAGTAATATCAAACTCCTTCTTTCACCAAAAGCCAACTACATTGGAATAGCTATAGAAAAGGCCATGATGTTGGCGGTTTCTCAGCATGGCTACAGCTTTTAGTCTGAATCACATAAAAGAAAAAAAGATATACACACACATATATACATACATACATATACATACATACATACATAAATACATACATATATGCATGTATGCATACATGCATACATACATACATACATATACATACATATACAAATACATACATACATCGAACTTACGACCGTCAGGTTATGAGTTTGAATCCCAGACTAGGCTGCATGTTGTGTTCTTGAGCAAGATACTTTATTTCATGTTGCTCCAGTTCACTCAGCTGTAGAAATGAGTTGCGACATCACTGGTGCCAAGCTGCATCAGCCTTTGCCTTTCCCTTGGAGAACATCAGTGGTGTGAAGAGGAGAGGATGGTACGCATGGGCAACTGCTGGCCTTCCATAAACAACCTTGCCCGGACTTGTGCCTTGGAGGGTAACTTTCTAGGTGCAATCCCATGATCATTCATGACCAAAGGGAGTCTCTGAACATACATACATACATACATACATAAATACATACATGTATGCATGTATGCATACATGCATACATACATACATATACAAATACATACATACATACATACATACATTATACATACATACATGCATGCATGAATACATATGTATATATGTGTGTACATACATACATATATCTACATGAAGATTGTCCACTTGTGACTGAGGACCATTAAGAACAGTGTGCACTCAGATAAAATTTATACTTAACAATTGTGATTCTACTGGTGACTATGAAACCCAGCTCTTGATAAACATATAAATCTGCAGATATTGCAGACCAAGAAATGACAGATGGTTATGCGCAAACCCTTCTGAAGTTCCAAGTGTTGTGCATACAAAATTTCCTGCAACTGTCATGTTTTAGGGGTTCCCAACAATGAAGGCCATGTGATGTCTTCTTACTTCTTTCCACAAAGCCTTTAGAGCTAACTCTGCCACCTACACTGAGATCCTGGAAATAATTGTTAAGCCCTGGACAGACAGTGTATGCAATGGAAGGCCATATGTGTTTCAGTAAGACTCTGCACTATCACACATGGCTCCAATAACACAGGAATGGATGGCTGAAAATTTTCATGATCACATAACCTCTAACATTTGGCCTCTTAATTCCCCAGATCCATTGGAGTTTTACATGTGGTGCGTTGTTGAGAAAGGTCAATGAACATGCCCATAACACCAAAGATTCTTTGAAAGTTGCCATAGTCAGAGTAATATTCAAAATGAACCAGAACCACTTGATTCAAGCATGTAGATGATTTAGATCTCATATAGAAGCAATTGCTGAAGCTGAAGGTGGCTTTATTAAATAACGTTATAGAAAAGAAGGTTTATTTTTATCCTCATAATATTTTTTGATAAAGTTATCTGTTATTGTATATCTGTTTTTTATAAACATAAATCTGTCCTCAAATATTTTACCACCCTGTATATGTATGTATGTGTATGTGTGTGTGCATAATATATATATATATATATATATATAATATATATATATATATTATGTATATGTATATATATGTATATATAATAATATATGTATGTTATGATATATATGTATAGATATATATATATAGTATATTTATATATATATATATATATGTATATATAATATATATATGTATATATAAAAAAGTTGAGTTGTGGGGTATCGCACGAGTGGGATTATATATGAAAAAAGGTTTGAAAATGCAATTTAAACTATGTTTATTTACTTAACCGGTTTCACTCTTTGGTAAAAGATTGTCAAAAGAAACTTTGAATATTATGGGTTCAAAAAAAGTTTTTTACATAATTGTCACATTGAATATTATGAATTCAAAAATGTTTTTTTATACATAATTGTCACATTACATGTATAAACATAGTATAAAAAAGTTCAATAGTATGATGAGAATATTTGGAAAAATTGGCAGAAAAGAATAATACAATATATTATTGGAAATTTGGTTGCGTTAATTATTGGTTGTCGCCAATTGTCACATTACATGTATATATATACAGTCTTTGGTAGAAAGGACATGTTAAAGACATAAGGAAGTGTAATAGTTTGGTGAGAAAGCTTGTAATATTGACAGAGAAAATTAAAATGGATATTTTAGACATCTCAGAATATTTTGAATCGAAGGCGAGAATTTGTTTTTTACTGACCTGTTTGTTTTAGCAGAAAAGTTGGATTGAGAGAAAAAAGATATGTACCCAGTTTGTTTATACTTCCCTTCAAGCATCAGTGATTTTGGGGTTATTGGGAGGTGAGTATGCGGGTGTGAATAGATGTGTCCGTGTGCCTGCTGGTCAGACAGCGTCTGTTTGTCACACACATATATACACACACACACAACAACAATACACACACACACACATAGTATACACACACACACCACATACACACAACACACACACACAGAACACACACACACACAACGCACCCACATATATAATATATACACACAGCACACAAATATAACATGTATTTATATATAATATACACACATATATAGCACATACACACACACACACACACACACACACACGCACACATATATACATAATATAAATATCACACAAATACACCTAGCATATATATACACATACAATACACATACACAGCATGTATATAATACACATACACAATATATGTATGCAATATACATACGCAATACATACATATAATATATATATAGACAATGCATATACATATATACATATATACATATAAATAGTGTTAACATACACATACATAGATATACCACATATACACACAATATACATACATACAATGCATACACATACACGTACGCATACATATAATATATATAGACACACACACACATAGCATACATACACAATGCATACATATATATACACGCAACGTATATACATGTATTCATGTATATATAGCCACTTACAATATACATATACAATGCACACATACACACAATATATACACTTAATTGTACACATACATATACAGTACACATACATACAATATACATATACACAATGCGCATGCAAATAATGCACATGTTTATACACACATATATATGAAAATATATATACACACACACACATACACACACACATATATATATATACACATATATATATATATATACATATACATACATACATACATGCACATACATATATTTTTTCACACACATACACACACATATATATATAAAATTCACACACACACCCACACACACAAAATACAAACCTATAGCGTACACACTCAAATATAT
>NC_043001.1:29200662-29378162 GCF_006345805.1 Octopus sinensis | reverse complement strand
TCATCCCTCCTCAACACATGCCCATACCACCTCACTCAATTCACCCTTGCCAACCATTCCACCAGTTCCTCCAATCCCAGCATTCCCATCAGATCCTCAGTCCTCTGCTTATCAAACACTTCACCCCATACATCTCTCTCACCATTGCTCTCTCAGTCCTTCTCAAAATTACCATCTCTCTCTCTCCCTCAGACACCATGTCTCATTCCCATACCACATTGCCGCTCTCACACAACTCTTCTTTAAATCAATTTCTCATTTATTTTTTAAATATTCCTCTCACAGATTAACATTGTGTTTAATTATAACCGGATGTCACTTAAGTATGATGCCAAACCTTCGGAATTAGGTAAAATGGAGCAAAGAGTAAGACAGTAAGTAGCAAAATAATTATTATAATTATCTTCTAATTATAATTTCTATTTTTTTTTTTGCAAATTATAAATTTAACTTTTTTTTGTCTCCCAAGGATGTTTCAAAATCTTGCTTAAGTAATAGAGCTAATTAAATTTCACCAAAAATTGCTACTAAAATAATGCATTCGTAAACCATTTATGTTTATGATTATTTTGAAACATTGCCTGTATGCATGCTAACATGTGTACATACACATACAAATAAATTCATATATGCACACACAAGTACATACATACATACATACATACATTCATACATATACATATATATATATATATAATATATATATATATATTATATATATATATATATATATATACTAGCAGTATCGCCCGGCGTTGCTCGGATTTGTAAGGGAAATAACTATATAAGCATTTTTAGAGAAGTAAAGTATAATAGCCATCTCAATATGGCTAACCACAAAGGTGGGGGGGTGTTACTGTAGCTTTTTACGTTCTGAGATTTAATAATAAATTTTTTGAGAGTTACTTCCCTTATATATACCAAAAATGCATTAAAAATGGGAAAAATTGATGGTAATTTTTTTTTTTTAATCGTAGACTCATCGTAGACGCGCACTAATACCCAGAAGGGCTCGATATGAATCACGACTATAAGATACCCAGTTTTGGTTAAACTGCACCGCAAAATGTGGGAGTAGTTAGGAATCTAAATCGTAGGAGACAGACAGCACACAACCTCACTTTTATATATAAAGATATATATATATATATATATATATATATAAGTCAGTAAATGGTGGGGTTGTGTTAAGAGTAAGAGTAAAGAGTATATGAATGTGTGTGTGTCTTTGTGTTTCTATTTGTCTCTCCACCATTGCTTGACAACCAGTGTTGGTGTGTTTACATCCCCCGATAGAACAAGTACTAGGTTTTAAAAAAGCCTGGGGATCAACAAAAAAAAAGAGTAAAAGAATCATAATCAATTATATAATTCTCATAACTATAAAATGGGTTGCATTGGATTTCTGTTACGTAGGGATGAGTTAAGTCCCTTCGTTGAGAAATGCTTTTTGGCTTGCATTCTGTTTTAACAACACTAGCAGTATCGCCCGGCGTTGCTCGGGTTTGCTTCGACCCTTTAGAATTGGAATTTTTGAAAAGTAAAAATTTGGCATTATGTAGCTTGTTATTCTCTTTAAGTGAACATTTTTCTGGTTGAAATACACCGAAAAATGGCGACACGTCAAAAAATCGTAAAAAATAGGGATTTTCATAGAAAAAAAGCACCTTTTTGATGTAAATAATTTTTGGTGTTAACATGGTCCGATTTGAATTTTTTCTTCTACGGAAGGAAGAGCAAGCCTTCTTCTATCATACTCTCGATTTTGGTCAACTTGCACCGCAGGGTCTCGGAGGAGATAGTGTTAGTTGAAGGCTACCAAACCTGCCATACACAGACAACTTCAGCTTTATATATATTGAGATGAGATTGATATATATTGTGTATGTGTGTGTGTATGTATGTATGTATGTATGTATGTATGTATGTATGTGGTATATATAAGGCACAAAAAGAAAATGACTCTCCCCAGACACAACAGTATATATATGTGTGTGTGTGTGCATGTCTATTTGTTCATTATTTCTTTTTGTCTTTCATCTTTTAAATTTCTTGCCAATGGAGAAAAAGCTGGTTTCTAACCCAGAAACACAGCTCTTCTACTGGAATTTAGACAACATCAGTGGGGTATGTATGCATAGATGTATATATGCATTTAAGCATGTACATATATATGTGTAAGCATGGACGTTATTGCATGTGTGGCTGTGTATATTTTAACTTATATATAGGTATACTTGCATGTCTACACGTGTTGAAATGCCCTTTTTATGCACTAAATATATTTTCACAGTGCCTTCAATGACTTATAGTTGTACTTTTCAGGTTAGTTACATTTTCTCTGATGTTATGAGGACCAAATTCTCAAGAATGGTGCAGGGGTAATTACTTATATATCCAAAGGACCTAGCAATATGGTTTCAGGTTCAGTGCCACTGCGTGGCACCTTGTGCAACTGTCTTCTGCTATATTCTCAGGCCAACTAAAGCCTTGTGATTGAATTTGGTAGGCAGAAGTTACTGTCGTGTGTGTACATGTGTCTATAAGTGCTTGTGCCTCCTAACAGAGAGGGAATCTGTACTCTGGAGTAACAGCAGATTTCTCATGTTAACTTGTATGTATGTATGTATGTATGTATGTATGTATGTATGTATGTATGTATGTATGTATGTATGTATGTATGTATGTATGTATGTATGTATGTGTGTGTGTGTGTGTGTGTGTGTGTGTGTGTGTGTGTGTGTGTGTGTGTGTGTGTGTGTGTGTGTGTGTGTGTGTGTGTGTGTGTGTGTGTGTGTATGTATGTAGGTAGGTAGGTAAGTAGATAGATGTGTTCGTATGTATGTGTATATGTGTGTGTGTATCAGTGTATGCTTATACATGTATGTGGGTATATAATAATTTCTGATTTAGGCACAATGCCATCAGTTTGAAGGTTGGGAGTTTAGTTGATACTATTGACCCTAGTACTTAACTGGTGCTCTATTTTTATTGACCCTGAAGGGATGAAAGGTAAAGTTGACCATGGTAGGATTTGAACTCAGAACATATAAAACTAGAAGAAATACCTCTCAGCATTTTTGCCAACAAACTAACAATTCTGCTAGCTTGACTCCCATAATAATAATAATAATAATAATAATAATGATAATAATGATAATAATGATAATAATAATAATAATAAGATTATATAGGACTGAGGTAACCCCTCCAGAAGTTATTATCATTATTATTATTATTATTATTATTATTATTATTATTATTATTATTATTCAAGGACCTTTCGAGCAGCTACTCGAAAAAAATTCTAACTGGCCCGCACCTACAAGGTCTCATGTGCTGTTTATCTTGATATGAGATCCCCATGTCATGGTTGTGATGTATGTGCCTGGTGTGCCCTTATCAGCTGGGTAGTCATGATGGATATACTTGGCTTTATATATTTTATTGTAGTGTCACTTGGATGGCATGCACTGCTCTCTCACTCAATAATAATAATAATAATAATAATAATAATAGTAATAATAATAATAATGAGCTTATTGCATATAATAATCAAGTGTACTACAACTTGGTGGAAAAGAATGCAGGATGAGATAAAAAGGGGCAATAAGTCAACTGAAAAACAAAAGACAGTAATCATATCCTAAAGTGCATACATAATACACAGGATAAAATGCTATAAAACAGAAAAGTGAATAGTAAAAGTGCCATGAAGGGGACTGGGTGCAAAAGCACATCAAGAGTAGAGTTGGTGAATTTTGGGGAGCATTGAATTCTGAGTGTGAAGAAATTGCTTCTGAAAATCATAAGCATTGTGCTATTTTTCCAATTTTATAAGTATATCCACAGCTGGAAGAGATTTTATAAGTATAAATTATATATAAGTATATAAGAGATTTTGTGCTTGAGGAGATCCATTGAGTCAAGTACACCAACATCAAAATCAATGGAAACTGCAGTTGTGATCCTTGTGCCGGTGACACGTAAAAAGCACCATCTGAACGTGGCCGATGCCAGCGCCGCCTAGACTGGCTTCCGTGCCAGTGGCACATAAAATGCACCAATCCAATCATGGCCATTGCCAGCCTCGCCTGGCACCTGTGCCGGTGGCACGTAAAAAGCACCCACTACACTCACGGAATGGTTGGCGTTAGGAAGGGCATCCAGCTGTAGTAACACTGCCAGATCAGACTGGAGCCTGGTGCAGCCTTCTGGCTTCCCAGATCCCCGGTCGAACCGTCCAACCCATGCTAGCATGGAGAACGGACGTTAAACGATGATGATGATGATAATCCACAGATGGAAGAGATATGGATGTGTGTATGTGTATTCTCTTCTATTTTTGATTATTTAATTATTTGCAATCTTCTTGTTAGGAAGGAGTTGGTTTCTAACAAAGATACAAAGCTACACCACTGGAATCTAGATAACAAAAACAAGGTCACAATTTTTAACTTGAGAAAAGTCTTGTGTATTTTTACTGTTCCATTTACAGATTATGTGAAGGTGTGTGGCTTAGTGGTTAAGGTATTTGACTCACAATCATAAGGACATGAGTTCAATTCCAGGTGATGTGTTGTGTTCTTGAGCAAGACACTTTTTCATGTTGCTTTAGTCCACTCAATTGGCAAAAATGAGTTGTATGTACCTGTAATTCAAAAGGCCAGCCTTTTCACATACTGTATCACATTGAATCTCCCTGAGAAATACATTAAGGGTATGTGTGTCTGTGGTGTACTCAGCCACTTGCATGTTAATTTCATGAGCAGGATGTTCTGTTGATTGGATAAACTGGAACTCTTGTTGTCATAACCAATGGCGTGCCAGTTGATAGATTATATTTGTAATGTGTATGTTAGCTGGTTGATTTCTTTTTCTAAAAACCATAGCTTTTCCAACACCTGACTGGCTCTCATGCTGGTGGCACGTAAAAAGCACCCACTACACTCTTGGAATGGTTGGTGTTAGGAAGGGCCTCCAGCTGTAGAAACTCTGCCAGGTCAGATTGGAGCCTGGTGCAGCCATCTGGTTTGCAAGTCCTCAGTCAAATTGTCCAACCCATGCTAGCATGAAAAGCGGACATTAAACGATGATGATGATATTTACTAACAAAACCAAGTGCACTAATTATTATAATAAACCCTACGTTGATAAAACCAAAACAGCTCAATACAACTTTACTTAGTTTTACCACTATATTTTCTTTGCTACTATGATCTTCTGATAGCAGTGGACAGTTATTCATTTTATATATTCTTCATCCAACACAATGCATGACTACAGCTATTTGTTAATTTCTTGCTTTTGTTAAACTAAAATTATTGATTTAAAAGCTTTTCATCCATGCTTACTTCCATGACTTGTGAAATGTCATTTACTGTTCATCTTGGAAATCATCAGAACTTAAAATGTTATTTTAGCAATGGTATACACAGATTATATTACACATAACATATGATTTTGTTTCACATTTTGTGTGTGCAAGCATATATAAATGTACACATATTTATATTTTGTGTGCATGTTTTCACAGCAATTACAAACTGGATGTGCTTGCTTGCCTCCAGAAATAGAGAGCAGCTGCCATGTTCTGTTCCATTATTGCCATCTCTGAAGAGCATAGGGTTACATCATCAAACTGTTACCTAACACTCTGTTGAACCCTTAGTGCAAAACCAATTGTTAAGATCAGCTGTAATGGATATATATAATACTGTACACTTCGATTAATATACATACATATATATATATATATATATATATATATATTATATATATATATATATATATATATATATATATATATATATACATCTGTATTTCAAAGATCCAGCCTTGTCACATTCTGTGTCACACAGAATCTCCCTGAGAACTACATTGAGGGTGCACATGTCTGTGGAGTACTCAGCCACTTGCACATTAATTTCATGAGTAGGCTGTTCCATTGACCAGATCAACTGTAGATATATATATATACATACACATATATACACGCAAGTATGTGCAAGTATGAAGGCACGCTGACAAAATCCCACTCCTATAAATGAAAACTTAACCTGTCATTGTGGTTTTGTGGCTCAGAGCAAAGCAGGCCTCACTGTCCACTCAAGGAAACATGCAGTAAATGACCCACAAGCACACGAGCAAACCGAATTCTTAACTTGTTTCATTTTCCAAAAGGTTTGCAAGGCACCAGTTAGCCTCAAGAGACACATGCATATCCATAGAACATAATTACAGCTTTATTTTACTGAACCCTCATTTGTTGTTCATGACAAGAGAATTTATCATCATATATATATATATAGTTCAGTGGTTAGAGCATCAAGCTTACAATCATGAGGTTGTGAGTTCGATCCCCGGACCAGGCTGCGTGTTGTCTTCTTGAGCAAGACACTTTATTTCACGTTGCTCCAGTTAACTCAGCTGTAGAAATGAGTTGGAATATCACTGGTGCCAAGCTGTATCAGCCTTTGCCTTTCCCTTGGATAACATCAGTGGTGAGAGGGGAGGCTGGTATGCATGGGCGACTGCTAACCTTTCACAAACAACCTTGCCAGGACTTGTACCTCGGAGGATAACTTTCTAGGTGCAATCCCATGGTCATTCATGACTGAAGGGGTTCTCCTCTCTCTCTCTCTCTCTCTCTATATATATATATATATATATATAAATTGGTGTATCAAATCCTACATCTTGTTTGTTCTCTACCAAACTTATATCTCCCATTTCAACTCTCTTCTAGTCACCCATATTATGTCCCCTCACCAAACTGGTGTTGCACAAACTTTTTACTTTTCTTGAACTACTTCAGCCAGAATATCCCTCTGGTATTTCCTCCTTGTCCATGTTTTTTCTACAGTCTGCAACACTTCAGGCAGAAAATTAAGCATATTGTTTTTATTGCCCTTAGAGTGTATGCAAAGTTTATGGCAGCAGTGATTCCTCCATACCAGACCATTAAAAAAATATCCATTGATTATCTGTCAGCATAGCTGTCTCTGAGTTATAATTTTAATATATTATTGGCAATTATTTTAATGACAGCTTTCTCATTAATAAGCGGAGTGGCTCTTAGTTCAGTAGCTGCAGACTCAACTCATGTGGATTCTCTATATGGTGTTTCAGAAAAAAAATAATAATAAATAAATAAAAGCAAGGTAATCGTGACTGGAATGCCTTTGAGCATAGATTTACTAAGCCAGGTCTGACCTAGATCTAAATAATTCTGTTTTCATCTGTTTGTCAACTGTTTGTCATCTGTTTGTCAACTGGTTGATTAAATGAAAGAATATCTAACTTTATAAAACATTTGCTCTGACAATTTTTATACAAGTATTTCAATTTCCTTTACCTCTGAACAAAAGTAGCATTAAAAAGTGACTGAGAAGCCATTAATAGATACGGAGTTCTGTTTTCAAATGTCCACTTTGGTAGGACTTTATTTTTCCTTTTTTTTTTTTTAATGATATACCATTTCTGAAAAATCTCTTATAAATTTTACTTTTTTCTGGTGATTTAAAAGGTAAATTAAATTAATATTTCTTTATAAACAATTATTTCTCTTCCTTTAGGATTTTATCAGAACAGGTCAACAATATTGTTCTGTTTGAAAATATCCAGTTAGCTTATGATGAAGATGGTAATGTCATGTAAGTATGATTCTTTTCCCCTATTATGAGTCTAAAACGCAATAAGGATTATAACAGTTGTAATAATTCTGCCTGTAGACCTCTATATATGCAGTAAAAAGTAGAAAATATTGTTACTTATTCTACCATAAATAGAATTAATGAAATACTAAAAGTAGTTCCATTTTTCAATCAAAGATTGCTTGAACACCCAGCTGTATTATATTGCATATTACAATTAGCATACTGATAAAACATTCAATTGTATGTATCATACAAGAGAAGGAATTACTTCTTTGAATAATGGTTCTTGGTCAGAATTTCCAGCCATGAATTCAGTTTGTCAATCAACTGATCTATGAAGTCCATTGAAATTTACATGTAAGTGGCTGAGTACTCCACTGATGTATGTACACTTAATATAATTCTCAAGTAGAATTGGTATGACAGGATATGACAAAGATTGATCTTTGAATTACAGGTACAATGTAACCAAAGGGCTTTTACATAGTCTCCATTGGACCAAATTTATTTACAAGGTATGAGCTTGTTCAAGTCTTTAAAAAAAAAGATTGACACTAGCACAAGATTCCATGCCATGGCATTGAACACAGGACCTTGTGAAGCAGACTTCTTAACCATTCATCCATACTGATACCGTGCAGTATTCTTTGAAAAGAAGAAGACCATTAAACACATATTTCTAACAAACCTTTAGTCCTGGGGTCGATTTGCTCGACTAAAGGCGGTGCTCCAGCATGGCCACAGTCAAATGACTGAAACAAGTAAAAGAGTAAAAGAAAAGAGCATAATAAATTTAGTATCATAACAGCTAATTCATATTGTTGAACAGTTGCTACGTATAACACATTTTATGCACTACACAGTATAAATCAAAAGAAATGAAATAAATTTAAATATTACCAAGCCAGGTTATGACTGAACTAAAAATGTAATTATATTCCTTCCATCCTTTTTGACGTGAAAAAAAAGAACGTGATGGAGTAATCTGATGGACCTTTTCATGGTTCTTTGTCTACTCCACTGAGATGTACTCTTTTACTTGTTTCAGTCATTTGACTGTGGCCATGCTGGAGCACCACCTTTAGTCGAGCAAATCGATCCCAGGACTTGTTCTTTTTAAGCCTAGTACTTATTCTATCAGTCTCTTTAGCCGAACCGCTAAGTTATGGGGACATAAACACACCAGCATCGGTTGTCAAGCGATGTTGGGGGGACAAACACAGATACACAAACACACATATATATACACATACATATATACGACGGGCTTCTTTCAGTTTCCGTCTACCAAATCCACTCACAAGGCTTTGGTCGGCCTGAGGCTATATTAGAAGACATTTGCCCAAAGTGCCACACAGTGGGACTGAACCTGGAACCATGTGGTTCGTAAGCAAGCTACTTACCACACAGCCACTCCTATGCCTATTTATAATTTTCTCTTTTCCATGGTTTGTTGACACACCTTATTTAATACAAGCAAATATTCTTTAAGAACCACAAGCCTTTTGTTACTATATTTATGCTGACATACACTGCCATTGTTTCAATTAAATTTGAAAATAACGAAAAATTTAATGAAATTTTAATAGGTTTTAATTTAGATCATTTTAAAACAAAATGTTTTAATTTTAAAGCAAAATTATAGAATCAGGAGCAGTCTTAGGTGGGTTGTTATTAAAAGAGTATCAAGAATTGTTTAAGATAAGAAAACAAATCAGTGCTAAACTGTCACCAGTTAGAAGATTTCTTCTCTAGGTTTATTTAGCAAAAACAACTGAGTGAGAAATTTAGCTTCCTAAACCATTACTTGTTACATAGTAGTATGTAACTATGTTAATTTAATATCGTTTTTTATATATTGAATTTATCATATTTTGTGTGAAATTACAGTAAAATTTAAATGTAGATATTTACAGTGCTGTTAACATAATTTTAATATTGCTCTTCTTCATTTCAGTTCTGATATAACTTTTGTCATAGCACAGCAAAAAGCACCTCACAGACTCATTAATATACCCAGGTAAATTTCCTCTTTTCCACTTGTAAAAATAGTCAGACAAAACACAAGCTTACTTGCAATTAGTTTGTCATGTGAAGTCATTTCCATATTTAGATTTTAAGTTAATAGTTGCTTTCTTTCTGAGGCGTTCAGGGAAAATGATTAGCTTTCTTGAAGTAAGTATACAGAAAGATATAAGCTTTTTTATAAAGGTTAAGAATCATATTTGTGTATAAACGTTACACTGATTATACCCTACATTTGTGAAGTTGTGTATGTTTCAAATATAGATTAAAATATTGAATAATTCTAAATAATAGTTTAAAATCAAGTTTGTATTTTGTACAGATTTCTAAACTGCCACAAAATCTTCAGTCATGTTAAGTAAATAGATACAATGGCTTCAGTAAATATAATTTTGCTGATTTTTTTCTTACCATATATACCTTCAAGAACCTGTCTGACAAGAATAGAATATATCAAAAGCTAACCAAGTAAATAGCATCATGGACTTTAATTTTCTTTTTCATAACTTGTACTAGTTGTGATGTTGTTTTTTTTTATTAAGTGGGACAGGTGGAAGGAAAACTTCGCATTTCTTTTTTGTTGAATATCGCCTCACAGATTTTCCTTATTGACACAAGTATGATAATCTTTATGTCATGCACAGTTTAAAACATTCCATATTTGAAGCTAACTTAACCACTTGTTCTCTTATTCTTGTTTACTTATTACCTACCTCTCACTTCTTATAATCAATCTCTTTCTACAATAAATCTTGTTCCCTTCTACAGAAATAGTTGACAGTGAATGCATTACTCATTCTAAGGTAGAATTAGTCACCTTTGATAGCAGTAACTTTACCTACAAGGGAAATTGTTGCTATACTGGTTTCAGATGCTTGTTTGAAGACAGGTGGCTTTCTTTTAGCTGATAGCCATTGATAAGAACACTTTTAAGTAAAACTTGTGCTTGAAAAGCAGAAAGTTAAAAAGAAAAAAAAACATCTAATAACATTATTCTGCTGTTGATGAGATGCTGATATACTTCTAAAAAATTTGTTTACAAAACTTAAATTTTTCTCTAAGATAGAAAAATAATTTTCAATATATCAAATAATCATTACTGGTGGGTCTTTAGCATTCATATCACCCAAGGATAACAATAGATGGTAGGTCATCTTTTATTATAAATATTTTTTTCATTTCCTTTGGAAAATGTTTTTTAAATACTTCTCATACAAAAAATTTCATTAAAATTTTTTTTTCCATCTGTGTCCTTCATCAGTTAATTATTCAAATATATTGTACTTTTGCACAATTGATATCATAATTATCCAATTTTGATACATTAGGTACTATTTAATGCTTTTGTGGCCTTATTTTTAATGAAATACACTGCCTAATTAATTTTTTAAAATAAAAAAAAAATAGGGGGAAATTTAATAATATTACTTAAAAGATTCTTTCAAAAAATTATAATGGATTGTTTTAATTTAATTAGTTGCTCTTTAAAATAAAAAGATTTTGTGGTATAAAGTAGGTTCAAAAACAGTTAAGAGTATTTTCTTTCAAGATTATTATCTTGTTAATATTTGGGATTGAAGTGAAGATACACTTTCTAGATTGTACATTCCATCATAAAGTAACAAGGAATATCTATGAAAATAGATAAATAACATCAGACTTTTTGCAAAATGTGATATACCTAAATAGATTCTGTAAAATATGAAATTAAACTTTGTTATCCCACATTTACAATCGCCCTTATAATATTACTGAATTTGAACTCATTAACGCAAGGGTTGAGGGACTTTTTTAACCTATTACCCCAAAATATATTTATTTACAGCTACATTACCCCCTTGGTTTGAAAGAAAGAAAATCATAGATTCTTTGAATTCAAAGGATCTATTGAATCTATTTGGTGTGACATCTCATAAACACATCCAATACATTGAAAAGATACATTGAAAAGAAGACATATTTCGGTCATAACAAGGAACATGTTTTTATATAATTTTATTTATGTCTAATGAGTTTTCATTACCCCCAAGAATTTTATTTTTACCCCACTTGGGATAATTTACCCCAGTTTGTCAACCCCTGCATTAGTTAGTTCAGCTGCCTTCATTCCTCAACCTCTAATCACACAACAGAAACTACAAAATGATTAAAAATACAAACTGTGACTCTTAAACCCTTTATCATGAGACCATATTGCTTTCAATGTTTGTTTCCACTTCTCTCTCTCTCTCTCTTTCACACCTTTTCTCTCACTCCTCCCATTATATATACCTAAAAAAAAATCTGACTCAAAGAGTAATTTCCTTTCATTTGCAGCAATGATCAGGTTAGGCAGGAGCTTAACAGATTAGGAAATTCTATCAACGACATTGGAGCTGTGATAGCTACCTTCCAACCTCAAAGGGCTGCAATGAAGACCAAAAGTTTTGTTTGGTGGATGGATGATCCTTGGGCTGCACTTGTTGCATTGGCTGCAATCATTATTTTGCTCTGCCTAATAGGAATCATTGTTGTGTTATTTACATGGTCAAGGTAAGCCTTCATGTTTTTCTTAATCTGTTTCTAAGTTTATTAAATACTAGCAGTATCACCCGGCGTTGCTTGGGTTTGTTTTGACCCTTTAGAATTGAAATTTTTGAAAAGTAAAAATTTTGTATTATATAGCTTGTTATTCTCTTTGAGTGAACATTTTTCTGGTTGAAATACACATGCAAAATGGTGACACAGCAGTCAAAAAATTGTAAAAAAATAGGGATTTTCATAGAAAAAAAAGCACCTTTTTGATGTAAATAATTTTTGGTGTTAACATGGTCCGATTTGAATTTTTTCTTCTACGGAAGGAAGAGCAAACCTTCTTCTATCATACTCTCAATTTTGGTCAACTTGCACCGAGTTAGTTGAAGCTACCAAACCTGCCATACACAGACAACTTCAGCTTTATATATATAGAGATAACACACTATTACACTACTTGAGACATTATACAGCTATATCAGAAATTTATCCTTCAGCTAGTTCATTTTTTCTTTTATTAATATTTCTCAGAGGTCAGAATGATGTACAGTATATCTTGTGCTTTCTGGATGTTTCTCTACATTCTGAGCTCAAATCCAACTTTTTTTCTTTTCTTCTTCTCTCTTTTCTTTCAATTCTCTAAGCCTGATAAAAAAAAAAAATTCCATACACAATATGTACCCCACACTCTGAGAAACTCTCCCCATGACTCATCTCCTCAACACACCTTTCCCCCCGCCGCCATGCTCATCAATCACTGCATTTCCCCTAGTCTCTCTCACATACCTACCTCCCCACAACATATCTTCCCAACACGCCCGCCCTCTACATGTGCCCACTCATTACACTTACTTCCATCTACCACTTTCCTTTCACAATCTCATGAACTCACCCTTTCCATCTCCGGCCCACACACCATCACCACCATCTTCTTTTTTTCACTCTTCCCCACTCTTTCTAATCTCATTCTACCTGAAGCAGGAATGTCTCACCTCTAATGCAAGACTCCTTTTTTCTGTCCTTCATTTCTACCCACCTCCACCTTAGTTGCAGGATTTTGTCCGGCTAGTTACTTCTGCTGATTCCACATAAAAAGCACTCTGTATATTCTGTACACTCTCTTAAGTGGTTACCATTAGGAAAGGCATCCAGCAATAGAAACAATGCTAAGATAGACAGCAAGGATTAGTGCAGTTTTCTGACATGCCAGTTTCTGTGAAACTATCAAACTTATGCTGGCATGAAAAACAGATATTAAATGGTAATGATGATCTTTACCATTTCTTATTTGTTTACTGCCCACAAGGGGCTAAACACGGAGAGGACAAACAAGGACAGTCAACTGGATTAAGTCGATTATATCGACCCCAGTGTGTAACTGGTACTTATTTAATCGACCCTGAAAGGATGAAAGGCAAAGTCGACCTCGGCGGAATTTGAACTCAGAACGTAGCGGCAGACGAAATACCTATTTCTTTACTACCCACAAGGAGCTAAACACAGAGAGGACAATGACAGACAAACGGATTAAGTCGATTATCTTGACCGTAGTGCGTAACTGGTACTTATTTAATTAACCCCGAAAGGATGAAAGGCAAAGTCAACCTTGGCCGAATTTGAACTCAGCACATAGCGGCAGACGAAATACAGCTAATAATAATAATAATAATAATAATAATAATAATTCAAAAACTGAGCAAATATAAAGATCTTGAAATAGAAATCAGCAAAATGTGGAACCTCAAGACTAAAACAATACCTGTTATCATAGGTGCCCTGGGAACAATAGCAAAAGGGGCTGATTGCTACCTAACTCAGATACCAGGAAATCCAAAAATGGCAGAAATTCAAAAGATAGGGAACTGCTCATATCCTACGCAAAATACTTTCTATGTAATCTCAAGTTTTAAAACAAACATAATTTTCGTATGTTTTTTTTAGACACTCACTAGTACAACACTAAGTATAAAACCAAATAAATGGCACCCTAGGCATAACACCAACATGAACTTCCAATTTGTTGTCTCTTGAGGTCTCTGGGTGAGACTTGGAGCCAACTTGTACAAATATAAAGCAAAAGTCAAACAGAATAATAATAATAAAATAATAATAATAATAATAATTCAAAAACTGAGCAAATATAAAGATCTTGAAATAGAAATCAGCAAAATGTGGAACCTCAAGACTAAAACAATACCTGTTATCATAGGTGCCCTGGGAACAATAGCAAAAGGGGCTGATTGCTACCTAACTCAGATACCAGGAAATCCAAAAATGGCAGAAATTCAAAAGATAGGGAACTGCTCATATCCTACGCAAAATACTTTCTATGTAATCTCAAGTTTTAAAACAAACATAATTTTCGTATGTTTTTTTTAGACACTCACTAGTACAACACTAAGTATAAAACCAAATAAATGGCACCCTAGGCATAACACCAACATGAACTTCCAATTTGTTGTCTCTTGAGGTCTCTGGGTGAGACTTGGAGCCAACTTGTACAAATATAAAGCAAAAGTCAAACAGAATAATAATAATAATAATAATAATAATAATAATAATAATAATAATAATTACCAAAAACATGTAATGAAAAGAAATATAACAAGTAACTGCAGAATATGTGGAGATGGACAAGAAACAATAAATCATATTATCTCTGGCTGCCCAGTCCTGGCTAAGAAGGAATATATTCACAGACATGACAGATTTGGAACCTACATACACTGGAAGCTATGCCAACATTATGGAATAACAACAGAAAAAAGATGGTATAGGCACACACCAGAAAAGGTCACAGAAAACGAGAAAGCAACCATACTCTGGGATATGCCGATACACACAGATAGAGAAATTAAGGCCAACAGACCAGATATAGTTGTCAGAGATCATGAAGAAAAAAAATGCTTTCTAATTGATGTATCAATACCAGCAGATGACAACGTGTCTCTAAAAGAAATGGAGAAACTTTCAAAATACAAAGACCTGGAAATAGAGGTAACCAGAATGTGGAATCTAAAAACAGAAACAATTCCTATCATAGTAGGTGCCTTAGGCATGGTAAAAAAATATTCAGACAAATACATAACAAAAACATCAGGACTTACAAACACATATAACATACAGAAAATTGCACTACTAGGCACTGCACACATCCTACGCAGAACACTTTCCATACAATAACCATCAGAGCATCACAACAAACCACAGCACATACCCAAGGCACACAGAGCTGCGCTCGGTAGTGAAGTGAAAGCACGCTATAAAAATAAAACTACTGAATAATAATAATAATAATAACCCTCTCTACTAAAGGGACAAGTCCAGCAATTTTAAGGGAGGGAATAAGATGATTACATTGTTTCCAGTGCTTATCTGGTACTTATTTTATCACTCCTGAAAGCATGAAAGGGAAAGTCAACCTTGGTGGAATTTGAACTCAGAACGTAAAAAGCCAGAAGAAATGCCACTACGAATTTTGTCTGATGTGCTAATGATTCTGCTGGCTTGCCATTTCAATGATAATAATAATAACAATAATAATAAGTACCAGGCAGTGGTTCTCATGGCTTCTGATCTTAACTGATTGGAAGTGTTATCATGTACATTGTTTTGTCTTGGTATAAAAGATGGGCTACAGCAAATATTCTGCTCAATACCACAGATTTGCTTGTCAGTTGTTTGACCTTAACCAGTTGAGTATGTCCCTTAGTGGCTGACGATATGTGCATTTCTGATCACGAGCAGTAGTGGGGGAGCATTATAGCCATGTGTTGAGAGGGATTCTTTTGGGGTTTTAATAATTCACCTCTGGAAACATGGTTGTTTCGTTCAACATCCTTAAACAACTCTTATTCAGGGACCTTTTGAGCAGGATGGGTTACTCGACCAGAAGAAAATTCTAACTGGGCCCCACCTGCAAGGTCATGTGCTGTTTATCTTGATATGAGATCACCATGTCGTGCACATATGGTTGTGATGCATGTGCCTGGTGTACCCTTATCAGACGGGTAGTCATGATGGGTATACTGGGCTTCGTATATTTTACCCGTGTCACTTTGATGGCATGCACTGCTCTCTCACTCAATAATAATAATAATAATATACAAGATGAAGAGTGTGATGCAACTGCATTAAATATTTTATTGGTGGAACAATATTTTGACAGCAAGCCTGTCTTTGTCAAGTTCAAAATAAAGTGATAAAAATTCAAAATTATTGAAATTCAAATCTAAAATATCAACTAGAGCAACCAGTGTCCACACATTGATGGAATGACAAAATGTTTGGCAAGTTCTGTTATTGTGCCTGACATCATATCTATTTAATTGCTCTGATTTATGTTGGTTGTACAACAGAACAATTAAACAAAGATTTAATGGGCACAGTTATGATGTCAGGCACAATTACAGTAGTTTGACAGAACTTGCTTAAAATTTTGCTTCAAATGGCTGCAATTTTGATGAAAACTTGAAAGTGCATATTCTCAGAAAATATTCTGAATCTGCTGCCATTTCAATACTCAAAAATGCATGAGGAGAAATATGCTTGTGAGTAATTAACATCACACCCTAAGGGAATGAATAAAATGACAGGAGAATATCATCAAATTTACACAAAATATTCTTCTTTGAAACATAAAAACTAATGATGCCATTCCATCAACATGTGGATACTGGTTGCTCTCATTCATACTTTAGATTTGAATTTCTATAATTTTGAATTTTTATCACTGTTTATTTTGAACTTGACAAAGACAGGATTGCTGTCGAAATATTGTTCAACCAATAAAATATTTAATGCAATTGCATTGCACTCTTCCTCTTGTCTGTTTACCTTTGTGAAGAGTTACGTCGATCCTTTTAAAATACAATAATATAATGTTAATAATAATAATAATAATAATAATAATAATAATAATAATAATAATAATCTAAGCAGTTAATATGTGGGCGATATCATCACTTCGGTATGGAGCACAGATAAAATATCATCACTTCAGTATGGCATGCACAGATAAAATAATAACAATAATAATCTTTTCTACTAAAGGCACAAGACCTGAAATTTGGTGGGAGGGGACTAGTCAATTACATTGATCCTAGTGTTTCACTGATCCTTAATTCATCAACCCTGAAAGGATGAAAGACAAAGTTGACCCCAGCAGAATTTGAACTCAGAACGTAGTGGCAGACGAAATACCACTAAGCATTTTGCCTGGTGTGCTAACAATTCTGCCAGCTCGCCACCTTAATAATAATAATAATAATAATAATAATAATAATAATAATAATAATAATAATAATAATAATAATAATGATGATGATGATGATGATGTAAAGTGGATGTTAAATGATGACAGTGATGATGATAATGTACAAGACAGTGAGCAGGCAGAATCATTAGCATGCCAGGCAAAATTCTTGACAGTAGTCCATCTGTCTTTATGTTGTGGGTTCAAATTCCATCAAAGTTGACTTTGCCTGTCATCCTTTCAAGGTCAATAAAATAAGTACCAGTTGATTACTGGGGTTTCATATAATCACTTTACACACTCCCTTGAAACTGCTGGCCTTGTGCGAAAATTTGAAGCCAGTATATCAGGAGGTACAATTCATCATTGTGGGTTACTTTTGTGGTTTATTCATGAAGAGACAAATTCTTTTTCTCTAGAAATCAAACCAATTACATACTGAATAACACACTGAATAATTATGAAAGATGGTGCAATTATAAAAGATGAATGGATTATGAAATACTTTCAATACTGGGCAACAATGTTCCTTCAGAAAGTAGGAAAGATCAGAAGAGAAGTTGGAAAAAATGTTTGTGTATAACTATATGTGTCTGAAAGTGCATCTGTCGGTGCATTCATAATGTTAAATAAATAAAAAAATTAGATAAAAAAATTGATAGGTTTGTTCTTTAAAAAAAAACTGATTATCTTGACAAATACAGAAACATCACTCATAACATTTAGACAAAAAAACTCTAGTAATTTCTAATTATTTGCAGGTATACTAAATATTTGAACCAATATCGAATACATCATCTGGCAAGTGAACCAACAGATTTTGTGGAACCACCAAACTTCTTAAAAGATTTTGAAACACAAGTAAATACACATATTCACTTCATCTTTTTTTTTAATTGTTTTTGTTGTTATTTAGATATTATGCAAGAATTACATATTTACATTCCATTTGTTCTTGTATTTTAATGTTGTCCATTTTCCCAGGCATGGGTTTAGATGGAGATTTATTTGAGATAGGATTTTACAAGTGGGTGCTCTTCCTATCACCAACCCTTACCAGTTTTTCTAGAAGGAGATATTTTTATTCCACAGGTCTTTGAAAGTGCAGAGCAATCTGTCATAATGTGAACAAGGGAAGTTAATATCAGCCCCCACCCTTTAATCTGGCAGTGACAAGCATAGGCTATTTAAACATCGACACACACATTAAGCCATGCACACACACATTGTAAAGTGGTTGGTGGTAGGAAGGGCATCCAGCCACAGAAACCATATCAAAACGGACATTGGAGTTTGACAATATCCCTGTGGTTTGATGGATCCTTTCAAATTATCCAACCCATTTCAACCCATGGAAAATGACGAGGGTTCCAGTTTATCCAATCAATGGAACAGCCTGCTTGTGAAATTAACATGCAAGTGGATGAGTTATTGACCCCCAGAAGGATGAAAGGCAAGGTGAACATGTGTAAGACAAGGTCACCACTGCATGTTATACATTCATTGTCATCATCTCTTTGAGTAGTGATATCGAGTTGGTCAATCTCCACTTGTGTTCATTTCAGAATGGGTGCACTATAACGGGCTACAGTAACCTCAGCAGAATTTGAACTCAGAAGCTATATGAGTCCTGTCTAAGAGTATGTAGCTGCTATAGAGTATTAAAGTATTGATACTAGTATCTCAAAACACACTAATACATATCAAAAATACTTATTCCTATCTAAAGTTCAAGAAATTTTACTTGTACGTATACTCTGTAATGTTCATGAAGTAAATCAAAGGTGCGGGCATGGCTGTGTGGTAAGAAGTTTGCTTCCTAACCAAATGGTTCCAAGTTCATTCCCACCTTGGACAAGTTTTCTACTATGGCCTCGGGCCAACCAATGCCTTGCTAGTGGATTTGGTAGACAGAAACTGAAAGAAGCCCATCATATATACAGGTGTGTGTGTGTGTGTGTTTCTCCCCCATCAACACTTGACAACTCGTGCTGGTGTGTTTATATCCCTGTAACTTAGCGCTTTGGCAAAAGAGACTGATAGAATACATAAACAAGTATTGGGGTAACTTCATTCAATGAAAATTCTTCAAGGCAGGGCCCCAACACAGCCAGTCTAATTACTGAAAAATGTAAAAGATGGGGGAGGAGAAAAAAAGAGATAAGATTTTGAAATGGCAAGCTTAGAAGCTAAATTTTAGGGTATGAGTACTAAGCAGAGTCTGCCACAAAAAATACCATCAAATATTGAGTTCTTGTTGGTAATTAAGTTGCTTTAAATCAACACTAAAGCTAAAGTAATTCTAACCTAAATTACTGATCCAGTTTTCTACAGCCCAAGAATGAGATCTACTTAATTAGGCTATACCAATACAGAAGAAACCTGTTAGCTTTTCTTTCAGAGAAGTCACAATATCATGTTGTAATGTTGGTCTTGTTGATTCATTTCTTAAGCCATTTATTACAGTTGAAAAACCAGTTCAACTTGTTTGATGTTTATAGACTATTTTAGGAAAATAGTTTGGTTTATTTATTTTATCTATCTGTCTAGTTTATTCTATTCAGCTATGTGTTTGTATCTACTTTTTTTTGGCCTTTATTAAATTCTAGATTTAAGAAATCTTGCAAAACAAGATTTTTGATTGATTTTTTTTTTTTTTTGTTGTATCAAGGATTTTAATTCTCCACCTATATAATGCCCAATGCTATAAATAGGTGCATTTTTACGTCGTAGTTTCTTCCTTTTTCTTTTCTTACCTTGGGTTCTGCCAGGGGCTATGGCCATACTGGAGCACCACCATTTCAGAAGGGGAACTCATGTCAGAGAATAAAGGGTTAGAGGTACCTCAGATAAAATTTGTCTAAACGTTCTTGGAACACATCCATATCTACTCTTTGTAGATCTCTGAGGCTTTTTTGAAAGGTACTGAAAAGTTGGAACCTTTGAATCCTAAGCTGTTATAGTATTGGATCCTTACTCTGGATGCAAAACGCAGGATCTTTGGCCCCATCCATTCTTCATGTGTAATGTTATGGATAAAGATAGTGTAGAGCATCAAACACAAAAAATGATGTTTATTTGCATTCTTTTACTGAGCTTGAATTCCATCAAGGTTGATCTCTTTTAATCTTATGAGATCAATGAAATAAGAATAATTTAAATAGTCTTTCCTATCACTAACCTTTACCTGTTTCCTTGCAAAGTAACTGGAAATGAATAACACCACTTATATGGCAGTGATGCTTATTTACAACAATCATGCAAAGTCAAGACAAGGTGACACAAACATATCATGCATTTGTTTAACATCTGATTTTCCATGCTAGCATGGCTTGAATAAGATTTCATTTTGAGTGACGATTTTACAACAAATCAAATTCGATGAGTGGCGTCCATGCTAGCGGGGTACAAACATCCCTGAAAGTTTCATTCGAATCAATCCAGCAGTTCTTGAGATGGACAAAGAAACAAACAAATACGACTGAAAACAATACCTCTGCTTTCACTGAGGCAGAGGTAATTAGTTCTATAATCTTTGCTTCATTTTTGAAAAGGTTAAAAGTATTTTTCTTAAATTAAAGCTTAAACATTTACAGTTGATTTGTATTCCTCTCTTTTCAGTCACTAAATATGTATGTGCCACCTGATGAAGCCGAGCGGGACCTTGGTGAAATCAACATGACATTTGAAGGGGACACACTGCGACGGGTGGAACATCAAGGTGCAGATCCTGGTGTTGCCTCAGCTGTAAATCCATTATTTAACAAGTGAGTTTTTAACAAGTTCAAACACAATCATGAGATAGTGAGTTCAATTCCCAGACCAGGCTGTGTGTTGTGTTCTTGAGCAAGACACTTTATTTCACATTGCTCCAGTTCACTCAGCTGTAGAAATCAGTTGCAACGTCATTGGTGCCAAGCTATGTCAGTCTTTGCCATTCCCTTGGATAACATCAGTGGCGTGCAGAGGAGAGGCTGATATGCATGGGTGACTGCTGATCTTCCATAAAGAACCTTGCCTGGACTTGTGCCTCAGAGGGGAATTTTCTAGGAGCAATCCCATGGTCATTCATGACTGAAGGTGGTCTTTACCTTTTTACACTGTTCAGATTTTCAATAATCCTGTGTAACAAGATAACAATTATCTCTCTTATCAATTAATTTCTTAGAGAAATTCCAAGATATTAAACTGTTTTCTTCTCTTCCTTTCTTATGTCATCAAAACGAAACAAATTTCAAGGCAAGCTACCATGGTTGATTAGTTCTTGAGATGTAGTCGGTCAGTCAACTAAATAGAAAATATTTTGTGTCCTGCGTCCTCAGTGCTCTGGTTTGCCAACCTGTAAATTCCCATCATGAAGAGTCAGAGATCACAACCATAAAAAAAAAAGAGGCATTATAAGAATGGTGTAAATAATTCAAATTCTCTTGAAGGATAAGTCATCAGGTTGACTTGCTCCAGATATAACACAATGAGGGAGCTCCTATGTGATCATTAATCTTGCTAGAAATGGCTGCCAAATCCCATTTAGAAAACAAACTACTGTCTTAAAAAAGCAAAAGCATTAGACCAGAGGTTCTCAACCATTTTTTATATATGGACCCCTTTGATTCCTATTTCGCTCAGAAGGACCCTCATAGCCATTTAATATTTTTTAAAATCCTATTGTATTTTTTATAATTAAATATTAAAAACTGTATAAAAATTGTTCAGATTTTGTATATTTTGGACATATAACTAATTCATTGCATATAAACTTTACTGGTCTGAAGCACAGTTTTTTCATGGCCCCTGAAAAATTTCTGTTGACCCCCCAATTTACTAGATTGTATCCATGGACCCTCAAAAATCTTATATGGTCCTCAAAGGTCCATTCGGACTGCGGTTGAGAACCGCTGCATTAAAAGGCACGTGGCCTGGTGGTTAGGGTGTCAGCATCATGATCGTAAGATTGTGGTTTCGATTCCTGGACTGGGCGACACGTTGTGTTCTTGAGCAAAACATTTCATTTCACGTTGCTCCAGTTCACTCAGCTGGCAAAATTGAATAACGTTGTGATGGACTGGCACCCTGTCCAGCTGGGGAACACATATGCCAGTGAAACCAGGAAACCGGGCCCATGAGCCTGGCTAGGCTTTAAAAGGGCGCATTTATTTATTTTATTTAAATATACACAATAAAAGAGTTAGTCATGGTTGGGACACCTCTGATGATACATCAGTTCAATCACAGCTTGCCAACATATATAGATATACAATGTTTTCAGAAGTTGTGTGGCGCTCTGTCATCTTGCAGTGGGTATTTTCACTATTTGCATATATCTGTGATTTCAATGACTACAGTGCCAACAACAATAAATAAGCCCCCCCCCCATTTTTTTTTTCTCACCTTCTAATGAACAAATTTTTTGAAAGTAACTATAACAAATGTTTTTACTTTTAATTTTCAGCCAACCTCAAGATACGCAGCAGAAAACTGGCATTAAAGAGACCACGACTATACTTTAATTGCTCATTCTCTTTAAGGACATTATATCAAAAATGTTAAAACTTAAGAATTATTTTTTTTTTTTGCCTCTAATCACAATATTATAACAATTAACCTAAGTAAGAGCTAAAGTAATCATATTTATATACAAGGCTTTCCTAATGTTTTATAATCAACATGGCTTGAATTCCACAAAATGTTTATATATTTTTTATTTATATTTCTCTTTTGATAAAAAAATTATTATGCATAACTGAATAATACAACTCAATTTTAGAAATGGACTAAATTAGAAATAAATTAGGAATACTAACATTTATTAATGTATCGAATAATCATGAGTGAAAATAACAAATTTTAATTTAAAAGAAAGAAAAAGTTTCATATGGTTACAACAACATTAAATAATAAAAGCTATCATTTTTTAAATTAAAAAAAAATTTTAAGCTATCTTAAAAGTAGCTCAAATTTAAAAACAAAAATCAAATTTTGATGCACTATGACTCTCGCAGGATATTGGTCAGTCTTAAATATTTTAATCTTTCAACACTCTTTATAAGTAAGACTGCAGGTTGATGTCACACCTGACAGTGGAGTACTCAGCAATGTATTTCGCCATTTCTCAGTGGAAATGAAAGAACACTCTAAATGTTGTTGTAAGTTAATCTTTCTGAGATTGACTGCTTAGTAACACTCATGGAAACAAATCCCAAATTCTACAAACTAGTAACACATTCATGATTCTGTTAACTGTTTCAAAAATTCTGTGCTTCCACTATTTTTATATCTTATTACATAGATTTACTTTTCTAAAGTTATGTATAATTATTTTAAAATTCAAGTTGTGATAATAATTGCAAATAAACAAAAAAAAAAAGTAATATATTTTTTAAAAGTCAAACCAACTGGTTCTTCTACAAAAATGGAAATAACCCCGCAAAAAAAAAAAAAGAATTAAAAAATAACCCTTTCTGAAGTAACACCAAACTGTAAATATTTTCAACTTGGAGCAAATATTTGAAGTAAAAAAATATAGATCTGTTAACATTTGTTTTATATAATAAATAATAATAAAATATATCTCTGACGTGTTTGTCTTTAATTAATTATGTTGTCCAAACAGAGACATTGCCAAGTTATTGTAAAATATAGTTCAATGTAGAGGCTGCAGTAGATATGTGAGGGCATTAACGGTGATACCAGGTAACCAAGAAATCTATGATGGAGAGCAGTACAAGGAAGGGAGATAAGGGACATAGAAAGGACGTAATTGGTAGAAACAGTAGGATGGGGAAGAAAGGTAACTGGGGAAGGGAGAGAAGGTAACTGAGAGAGAAACAGGGGATGCAGTATGTGCCTATTCTGCTCTCAGGTGAAAGTGGAAATGATGAATGTTAGGCGATGAGTTGTAGGTAGGGAGTGAAGGTTGATGGCAGTAAGCATTACCAAGGTGATTTTAGGATCAGGCCCAATGCTTGAAAGGTCCTCAGCCACTTTAGCTCTGTGAGGCCCAACGTTCAAAGGTGGCACATAAAAAAAATCAACTTTTGAATGTTGGGCTTCATGGAGGCAAAGTGGTGAGTACCTTTTGAGCATTGGGCCTGATGGAGGCAAAGTGACTGAGTTCCTTTTGAGAGTTGGGCCTCATTGAAGCAAAGTAGCTGAGTTCCTTTTGAGTGTTGGGCCTCATGGAGGCAATGACCAAGATCTTTGGCATTATGTTCCACTTGGGAAGAAGACCCATCAAGCCGAGCAAAATCACAGTCATGGCAGATACCAGTGTCACACAAATGGCACCTATGCTATGGCATGAAAATGCACCCATTACACTCTCAAAGTGGTTAGCATTAGGAAGGGCATCCAACCATAGAAAACCATGCCAAATCAGACTTGATCCTGGTGCAGCCTTCCAGTGTGCTAGCCCAGTCGAACCGTCCAACCCATACCAGCATGGACAACAAACATTAAATGATGATGATGAATTCTGCTGTGGAAGATGCATCTTGGTCCTTTATCATCTCCTTCATAAGGCTGTGTCTTGAGATTGGCCTTCCGTATTTTGTCCCATGTCTTCTTGTGTTTCCCTCTTCCACAAGTTCCATCCACTTAGAGATCAGCACTTCTTTATATAGCTGTACACATTCATATCCATCACATGAACAAACTAGCATAATCTTCTCTTTTGCATACTGCATCTTACCCCGCTTATACCTAACTTCCCTCTCAATTCACAGGTGTCCTGTCACTTAAGTACACTGACATTGCACATCCAGCAAAGCATACCAGCTTCATTCACATGTTGTCTGCATGTAGCATTGTTGTCCATACACATGCATCATCCAATCTTCCTGTCACTGAGAGAGACTCTTGGTTGCCAACAGAGGAAAAAACTCTCTGAACTTTCTCTATTCTATCATTCTAACAATTACGGCGAGCTGGCAGAACCATTAGCACACCGGGCAAAATGCTTAGCGATATTTCGTCCGCCATCACGTTCTGAGTTCAAATTCCGCCAAGGTCGACTTTGCCTTTCATCCTTTCGGGGTCGATGAATTAAGTACCAGTTACGCACTGGGGACGATGTAATCGACTTAAACCATTTGTCTGTCCTTGTTTGTCCTCTCTGTGTTTAGCCCCTTGTGGGTAGTAAAGAAATAATTATTCTAACAATTACACTTTTGGTACATCCTCCTCCACTGCTAATTAGGTCACTTAAGTAGTAGAAATTATTTACTACTTCTAGAAAACCTCCAGGACATTTGAGAAAATCAATTTCCCATGTGTCTGTAGACTTTATGGCTCCTGTCCATCTTCCATATACAAACACTACTTTTTCTCTTGTTGACACACCTGGAATTTCTTTTCTATTTGTTATAGATTCTGCTATGAAAACAAGATCAGCATATAATAGTTCTCAAGGGCTTCTAATCTTAAATTTATTCTTCTGTTTGGTTTTAAATTTTTGCAATTTTATAAATTTAGAATGAATAAAATACTTGCAAGACTTGTTCAGATTAGTGATTCCAAATGAGTCACTGGTATTTTTGATGGTATTACACAAGTTGCAACATTACAGATGGGAAGACGAATAAGTTTGTTGCTTATGTTGTAGCAGTCTTGCATTGTGCAGTCTTGCATTAGCAGTCTTGCATTGTTATCATCATCATCATCATCGTTTAACGTCCGTTCTCCATGCTAGCATGGGTTGGACGGTTCGACCGGGGATCTGGGAAGTCAGAAGGCTGCACCAGGCTCCAGTCTGATCTAGCAGTGTTTCTATAGCTGGATGCCCTTCCTAACACCAACCACTCCGTGAGTGTAGTGGGTGCTTTTTACATGCCACCGGCACAGGTGCCAGGCGAGGCTGGCAACTGCTACAATCGGATTGGTGCTTTTTAAGTGCCACCGGCATGGAAGCCAGTCAAGACAGCGCTGGCATTGGCCAAGTTCGGATGGTGCTTTTTACGTACCACCGGCACGGCTCAAGCACAGGGTCGAAACAATGTTTCTTTACTAGCCACCTGCACAGGAGTCAGTCTAGCGGCACTGGCAACACCCGGGTGCCAGTCATAGGATTGGTTCAATTTCGATTCCGATTTCACTTGCCCCAACAGGTTTCACAAGCAGAGTTTAGTGTCCAATGAAGGGAGGTTGTCATGGGTGCCAGTCGTCGTCGGAGGTTAAATTTCGACTTCCTTTGCCTCAACAGGTCTTCACGTGTCCAAGGAAGGAAAGGCATGCATAAGTGGACACGCGAAGACCTGCTGAGGCACAGAAATACTGGCAGCTACCACGACAATCTCAGGAGTAGCAGAACCATGAAAACAACGAAAATGTCAAGAGAAGACATTCATTCACAGACTGTTAGTGGTCAATCTGCCAGGACTGCAGCTGATCAAAATGTATGGACATGCACAAGTTCCATGACATTCCTAACCATAGAATGGTGGAAGTCAGCTATTTAAAGATAGTAGTTGACCAGGCCTGAACACACACAAGCTCCATTACCAGTGGCAACAAGGTGGGGAACAGGATCAGGCAGAACTATTAGCATGCCAGAGAAAATATTTAGTGGCATTTCATTCATCTTCATGTTCTGAGTTCAAATTAGGAAACTGTTCATCATCATCATCACCATTTAACGTCTGTTTTCCATGCTGGCATGGGTTAGATGGTTTGACTGGAACTGGTAAACCAGAGAGCTGCACCAGGTTCCAGCCTGATTTCTATAGCTGGATGTCCTTCGTAATGCCAACCAATCCAAGAGTGTAGAGGTGCATTTTAAGTGCCACCAGCATGGGCGCCATTTACCTGATACTGGCAACAGCCAGTATCGGGTATTTTTTCATAGGTGCCAATTACAAGACACTGGTTACAGCCATGACTACGACTTCACGGGTGTCATTTACATGACATCGGCAACAGCCACAACTACAATTTCACTTGGCTTAATCAGTAATGATTGTATGTGCTAATGTTTTGACTTCAGGATCTAGACATAATATGTTGTCTTCAATTATACAAGCATAATGAAAATTAAAACAACACAAAAATAAAACATATTTCTATATATAGTAGCGTAGGGGTGGCTGTGTGGTAAGTAGCTTGCTTACCAACCACATGGTTTCAGGTTCAGTCCCACTGCGTGGCACCTTGGGCATCTGTCTTCTACTATAGCCTCGGGCCGACCAAAGCCTTGTGAGTGGATTTGGTTGATGGAAACTGAAAGAAGCCCGTCCTATATATGTATACATATATATGTTTGGGTGTCTGTGTTTGTCCCCTAACATCGCTTGACAACCGATGCTGGTGTGTTTACGTCCCCATAACTTAGCAGTTCGGCAAAAGAGACCGATAGAATAAGTACTAGGCTTCCAAAGAATAAGTCCTGGGATTGATTTGCTCGACTAAAGGCGGTGCTCCAGCATGGCCACAGTCAAATGACTGAAACAAGTAAAAGAGTATAGTAGCACTGGATTAACCATGAAGCAAAATAGTCATGTGCTTAGGGCATCAAGCGAATTGGGGCACCAGAGAAATGGTAAATGATTCATGGTACAAAAAAAATATTCAAAGTGGTTTATATGATTGGAAATATAATTTCAAAGCATCTGATCATAGACTTTGCAATTAAAAAAAACATAAGAGAAAATAAAGTGGAAGTAGTCAAAAATAAACATTATTTTCCATCTAACCGTTACTTTTGTTTCATTTTGAAAAATAGAAACTTATTTTATAGTTTAATATTGTTTATATTTTGAATGACATCTATATGGAGGCACCAACATCTTCTGAATGTTTAGAGCCTCTATGAGTCTTAATCTGGCTCCGACTTATTGCAGTTTTTTGTTTTATTCTTTGTAGAATATTTGGGAATTAAATAATACAGGTTTAGCTCATTGCTTTATAAGTGTTAAACAAATTTTGAGAATGTGCAGTGGTTAATTAGGGCAACAACTGCATTGTCGTGTATAGTAGGGCAAGTGTGAAATTGAAACTGAACTGGGATACATCAGAGCTGCAATAAGAACACACTGCAATGAATTAGTCTGATCTAAGGAATGAAAGAAGCTTGTATATGAGGGGGTACCCAAAAGTAACAGGAAATGTTCTTTGTGGGACAAACTCATTGTGGTTCAGATTTCTGTCACTAGAAGCCACTTGATGTGACCCTCAGGTATCAGCCTGCCAACTGCCGATGTCAGGTGGAGTCATACTTCCACATGGTGTGTTTTCGTTTTGCAGTGCTTCTCCCGTCTGTCGATTTTTGCAATGGCTGAAACAGAGAAACAGCTTGCTTCTGTGAAATTCTGTTTTCTGGTGGGGAAAACGGTGGCTGAAACAGTTGTAATGCTTACAAAGATACTGCCATGACCAAAACACAAGTTTACGATTACTCTTTTACTTGTTTCAGTCATGTGACTGTGGCCATGCTGGAGCACCGCCTTTAGTCAAGCAAATCGACCCCATGACTTATTCTTTGTAAGCCTAGTACTTATTCTATCGGTCTTTTTTGCCGAACCGCTAAGTTACAGGGACGTAAGCACACCAGCATTGGTTGTCAAGCAATGTTGGGGAGACAAACACAGACATACATACATATATATACATACATATATACGACGGGCTTCTTTCAATTTCCGTCTACCAAATCCACTCACAAGGCTTTGGTTGGCCCGAGGCTATAGTAGAAGACACTTGCCCAAGATGCCATGCAGTGGGACTGAACCTGGAACCATGTGGTTCGTAAGCAAGCTACTTACCACACAGCCACTCCTACACCTATTGGTTTCCATGATATAGGAATGGTTACTAGTCACTTGAAGACCAACTCCATTGACCTCCTGAATGATTGAAAACATCATGAAAATTCATGAAGTACTCTTGAAGGACCTTAACCAAACAATTTATGAACTTGTTGATATAACCGGTGTGTCCTGGAGCTCCTGCCAACAAATTTTGAGCAAGGAATTGCGAATGGAAAGAGTTGCAGCAAAATTTATGCCTCACTTGCTCATGAATGACTAAAAACAGTCGCGACTGAAAGCGTGTTGTGAACTGAAAGAACAGTTGGAAGTTGATCCTGGACCTTTCTTCAAAGGTCATCACTAGTGACAAAAGCTGGTGCTACAAAATTTGCAGATGTGGAAGAGGTGAAGAAAAAAACGACGGAGGCATTCCAGCATTGCTTTGAGCAGTAGAAAACATGATTGGACCAATGCATTGCTTCAAATGGAGAATACTTTGAAGGCAATAAAAATGTAAACAAGTGAATAAAGTAATATTGCAAAATTCCAGGTTCTTTTGGGTACCACCTTGTATAAGCAATTTAGCTGGATTGCATTCCCGACTCCTCATAATCGTATGCTTGTGGGTATTTAACGCACCAACTGGTAAGGCAACGTCAAGAGGTATTATCCACATGTTCAAGCCTTAGGATACCTGGTGGTTGACATCCACTGGATAACTTTTTAACCTGTACATGTTGATAATTTGTGTAAAGCGCTGCAAGTGGCAGCACTCTATCACCATATCTCTCTGCTGGAAGCTTGCCTATTTAACCCAATTAATTAAGGGACACAAAACTCTACTTGTGAAGACCTGTTAAGGCAAGCGAAAATCCAAAATCAAAATCAAAATTGAAATCGATCAACATTAATGGAAATTGCAGCTGTGATATCAGTGCCGGTGGTATGTAAGAGAACCATCCGAACGTGGCCGTTGCCAGTGCCGCCCCAACTGGCCTCGTGCCGGTGGCACATAAAAAGCAACATCCGGTCATGGCTGTTTGCCAGCCTTGTCTGGCACGTAAAAAGCACCCACTACACTCATGGAGTGGTTGGCATTAGGAAGGGCATCCAACCGTAGAAACACTGCCAGATCAGACTGGGCCTCATGCAGCCTTCTGGCTTCTCAGACCCCAGTTGAACCGTCCAACCCATGCTAGCATGGAAAGCAGATGCTAAACAATGATGATGATGATGATGATGAAATAAAATTTTTAAAACTAGAGAATGAGAGCAACAGCTAAGAAATGATAAGTGAATGTCATAATATAAAATGAATCAGCCAGAGATTGTCAGGAAAATGACAAGTATTTTCCTTTATTTCTATGGGGGAGTGCTGATATATTTGTTAGATATGAATTTCCTTGGTAATTTAAAAAAATTATTTTCAAAGTTAAAAAGAAGAACAATGGTCATAGCAAGTTGGCTACAAAAAGATAAATCTTGTTAATGCTTAGAATTATTTGTTAGAAAAAAGCACCCACTACACTCTTGGAGTGGTTGGCGTTAGGAAGGGCATCAAGCTGTAGAAACACTGCCAGATCAGACTGGAGCCTGGTGCAGCCTTCTGGCTTCCCAGATTCCCGGTTGAACCGTCCAACCCATGCTAGCATGGAGAACGGACGTTAAACGATGATGATGAAAATATGGATAAGGTGAGATTCCAGGAAAGCATTGCTTTGCTAAGTATTTAGTACAGCGTGAGAAGAGAAACAGGGAAAGGGTGATTGTACAAGTGATTTTAGGAGAGGATAGTAACCTCAGTAAATTCAGAGGAATAAAGGATAATGAAGTAGTGATACAAGAAACAGAATGAAGTTACACTTGAATGAGATGTTAGGGTTTATGGGTAATTAACAGTTATTTCAGACCAGAACAGCAACTATTTCTTAGCTCCGAGCTTTGAAAATTAATATTAGTTTTTATACATAAGGTGGAGTTGCCACAAAAAGTTATTGGAAATTTTGAAACCTACTGTTTAAAGGTGCAGTACTATCATCATTAATGTTCGTTTTCCGTGCTGGTATGAGTTGGATGGTTTGACAGGAGCACACAAAGCCAGAAGCAGCATCAGGCGCAGGAGTGGCTGTGTGGTAAGTAGCTTGCTAACCAACCACATGGTTCCGGGTTCAGTCCCACTGCGTGGCACCTTGGGCAAGTGTCTTCTACTATAGCCTCGGGCCGACCAAAGCCTTGTGAGTGGATTTGGTAGACGGAAACTGAAAGAAGCCCGTCGTATATATGTATGTATATATATATGTGTGTGTGTGTGTGTATGTTTGGGTGTCTGTGTTCGTCCTCCTAGCATTGCTTGACAACCGATGCTGGTGTGTTTACGTCCCTGTCACTTAGCGGTTCGATAAAATAAGTACTGGGCTTACAAAGAATAAGTCCCGGGGTCGAGTTGCTCGACTAAAGGCGGTGCTCCAGCATGGCCACAGTCAACTGACTGAAACAAGTAAAAGAGTAAAAGAGTATCAGGTTCCATATGCTGTTTTAGCTTGGTTTCTACAAGATGCCCTTCCTAATGCCAACCACTTTACAGAGTATAACATGAATTTATTAAACTAAAATAGTAGACTCTGAAAAAGTGAATGACAGTTGGGTGTTGGGAAATATGTACATGAAGTTTCTAAATTGGAAAAGGATGACAAAAGACTAACATTTTGAGCAGAGCCATTCATCAAAGAGAGGTAAGGATCCTAAGATGTCGCCTCTTCATTTCAGCAGTGGATTTGTAGAATTGCTAGAGCTGGAAGAAGTGTCTCACAGTATTTCTTTGGGCCCTACATTCATAGTTCAAATCTCACCTTGGTTAACTTTTTGATTGCTTCAGAGTCAATAAAATGATAAACTAGTCAATTCCTGGGATTGATGATATCAACTAACACACTCCCATCAAAATTCAGATCTCGTGCTCAATTAGAAGCAATTAATGATTAGACCAAATCAAACCTGCAACCGAAAATATTCCAACTTGAACACTACCATCATCCTCATTTAACATCTGTAATCCATGTTAGCATGGCTTGGACAGTTTGACTAGGCTGGCACGCTGGAAGGCTGTACCAGGCTCCAGTCTCATTTGACATGGCTTTCTACAGCTGGATGCCCTTCCTAATGCCAAACACTCCAGGTGTAATGGGTGCTTTTACATGCCATTTGTGTGACACCAGTATCTGTCACAACTGTGATTTTGCTCAGCTTGATGGGTCTTCTTCTCAAGCACAACATAATGCCAAAGGCCTTGGTCATTGCCTCTGTGAGGCCCAACACTTAAAGGAACTTGGCCACTTTACCTCCATGGGGCCCAATGCTCAAAAGGAACTCAGCCAGCTTGCCTCCATGAGGCCCAACACTCGAAAGGAACTCAACCACTTTGCCTCCATCAGGCTCAATGCTTGAAAGGAACTCAGCCACTTCACCTCCATGAGGCCCAACATTCAAAGGTTGGTTTATTTACTACATTTTTGTATATCTAAGGTTATATTGTCTAATAACATGTACCCTTTTTAAAACAGTAGTTTGATTGCACAAACATATTGAGGACTCCTCATTGGCTGGTGTAGCTTTGTTTTCTTCATGTGTGTGCAACATTTGTATTTCTGATTTCTTTTGTAAATTGATTTCTAAATTTCTCATCACAAATGTTGTCATTTAGGCCCAAGTCCACTCTAATCAAGCAGACCCATGATCAAAGATATTCTAACTATGATCATCCCATTTTTTTATCTAACAAAGACTACATTATCTATTTCTTTTACTGCTATTTTTCTTTTTCTTTTTTTGAGACAGTAAACTAATTTTGAGATCAATTTGGCTGCTATTTCTAGGAGGATGAGTTCCTTCTTTGGCTATTCACAGAGAATATCTAGGAGCAGTGGGCATTAATCTATGCCTGTTCTACCATAATTCAATAACAATCTAAAACATTCTGAAGTTGAAATAATGCCAAATCAGAAGTCAGAAATTAAAAATTATCAATCCATTGATGAAAGGTGTAACAATGCTAAAAAGGCCAAAACACCTACAGGTGCTGCTTCTTTGCTTGATGAGACATCAGGAGAGAGTATAGAGGCATCCTCAGCATACAGGTGCTTACCTTAAATATAGAACATTAGTTATCAACTTTTATTCATTTTATGAAATTTTTACAAGCAGATAATTTAATATAGCATAAAAAGAAAACACTAATTCTGTAAAGTGCTAAATTAGCAATAAAAAAAAAACTATTGCAATAGTCTTAAATATTGGGTTGGCAAGTAAGTAATTTTTTTTTTTTTGCAAATAGATAGAGTTATGATCTTTTTAAATGACTTTTGTCAATGTTATGATTTTTTCCTTTTAATATTTGATAGCAGTTACTTTTAGCTTACTTTAGAAGCAAATTGCATAATTTTGTTTACAGCTGTTAGTTCAGTGTCCATTTTAACATGGTGTGCAAAAACGAACATTTTTGCCATATTTTGCATTTTTATTTCCATAAAGGCAAGAAAGCTGCTGAGGCTTACAAAGAGATATGTGAAGTTTATGGTGTTGATTGCTTAACAAAATGCATATGTCAGAAATGGTTTTTAAAATTCTGTTCTGGAGATTTTTCACTCAAAGATGACCAACGTTCTGGTTGATCTACGGAAGTTGATGATGACCAAATCAAAGCCATATTGAATCTGATTGTCATATAACTGTGCGAGAGATTGCAGAGAGGTTAATGTATTACAAACAATAGAAAATCATTTAAAATGTCTTGGACTTAAGAAGGTTGATATTTGGCTTCCACATAAATTGAAAGAGATTCACTTAACACAACAAATCAATATTTGCGATATGCATCTCAAACACAATGAAATCAACCTTTTTTAGAAACAAATCATCACTGGTGATGAGAAATGGATTGTCTATAACATCAATCAAAAATGACCATGGTCCAAGCGTATTGAACCATCACAAACCACATCGAAAGCTGAATAATATCAAAAAATGGTCATGCTGTCAATTTGGTGGGATTACAAAGGTGCTGTGTATTTTAAGCTGCTTCCAAGGAAACAAACAATCAATTCAGATGTTTACTGTCAACAACTAATGAAACTGGAGGAAGCAAAGAAAAATGGTCAGAATTGGCAAATCATAAAGGAATTGTGTTCCATCATGACAACGTTACAACACACACATTTTTGCTAGCTTGTGAAAAATTATTGGAGCTTGGTTGGGATGTAATGTCACATCCACCGTATAGCCCTGAACTTGCACCATCAGATTACCATTTATTTCAAAGTTTGCAAAACTCTTTGAATGGTAAAATGTTCAATAATGATGATGACCTGAAATCACACTTGCTTCAGTTTTTGGCTGAGAAGGACCCATAAGTTCTATGAGCACAGAATCATGAAATTGCCAGAAAGATGGCAAAAGGTCATCAGATAAAATGGAAAATATATAATTGATTAAAGTTCATTCTTTGTATGAAAAAAAAAGTGACTTATTTCACACTGAAAAACCAAAATTACTTTCTTGCCAACCCAATATATTCTAGCTGAATCTTGTATGATTGGAGTTGTACATGTTTATAGAACATTTCTCATTCATGTATCTATAATGTTAGAAAACAATTTAACAACAAAGGCATATACCAAATATGAAACAATTTATTGTTCAGGATTTGCAAGAATGATTGCTTTTATGGGTTCCATTCAAAAGAAAACAAACTTAATATAACCTAATATATAGACATTCTAAAAATTATTCAAACCTAAATATATTTATCTTTCTTAAAAAAAAAAAAAAACACTGTACTTAAAAGTTCACAAATAAAAAATAATTTTACTAAGCAAATCCTTAATAATAATTTAAAAGTGCACATCCTAATTTTATTTTTGTGATACTGAATAATTTTTTTTTTCAATGTAATTCAACATTATTCCTTGTGATTGTCAATATCTATTTGATAGTCATCATTTGTAAAACAGAAAGAAATGTCTTTAACCGTTATGTTAACTAATTTCACTAGAAAATACATTTTTATATCATTTGCAGTGTTAAAAGCAAAACATCAATGCTATAGATAAGTCATACTTATTTCATTTAGCTTTGATATTCAAACTACTAGGTGAAACAGAATAAGAGAGCAAATTTATATAATACTACACAAAAACAAGATCATAATAATAACTAAACACAAAATATTCCAAATATTATTGCTGTTTTACTGTCATAACAAACTACATTCCAAGTAAATAATATTCCACCAAAAGGGCAAAACAAAACTATTTTGCTACCCCAATGCCACACCAAACCACATATTTAGAGTAAGTTTTGGCCCATCAACAAATTTTATTCTTTATTTTACCTACTTCTATATATTATCAAAAGAAATGAAGTTAGACGAGATCAGTAAAAATGTTACTAAAGAAATAAGTACCATAATTAAAGAACTTAAGTTATTGAAATTTTAAATTTTCTTTGGCCATAGAGTACCTGTATTAATTTTAAGTAATTATAGAAGATTCTGGGTATGAAAGTAGATAACTGAGTTTTGAAGTGTCTGCTGTAAATGACTCAAAAATTTCGGTTCAAATTTTACTGTTTTAATTTTTTACCATTTTGTACGTCTAAGAATAATCAACTATAATATCAAATCAATTAACTAGTCACATCCCAATTTACCATGAACATACTGTGCTGAAGCCAATATAAAAAGCATGAGGTAAAATTTTGATAAAGTTGTTTCCCAAATTTCAGGTGAATCCAATACTCAATGATTTCTCTCCCTTGAAACTATTATTTTGGCTTTATAATTATTTTAATAAACTAAATTTCAAATATCTTTAATTTTACATTAAAATAACATGAATTTTATTTTTTAAGATACTCCACATTACACATTTAGAAAATTCCCATCCAACAATTTAAAGCAGTTTTATTTCTACTTTTAAACACAACTGCAACAATATTTCATAAACTTTTCTGGTACAGTTGACCCCACCACTAAAATACTTTTGATTAAAACTAAAAACTGTGTACTTAAAATTACTTCATATAGTTCTAATAATATTTAATGCTGTCACTCTGGTATGTTTCTAAAAGACTTTCCCCCCCCAATGAGCATACTATTTATTTCACCAGCTTCTTTGACAACCCCTAGACCCATACTAGAAAAATATCAACAACATTTTTATGGTATTCTTAAATTTTTACCCTTTTATACAATTATTTTCATTCCCAGTAACTTCTTGAAAAAAAAAAAAAAAAAAAAAAAAAGATCAAGACAGACACTAGAATATTCGTGCAGGCCAAATTGAAAACAGAAGTCACTGTCGTAAAATACATGTAACAATAGTAAAATGAAAATATTCATACACTTGAGGAAAGCAAATGACAACATAATTTTTTTTGTTGTAAAAGAACAGGATTTATTGAAAGGTTTAAGCACAGATATGCAGGTGCTATTAAAAAATAAGGCAGTTTTTCTCATATACATATATATATATACATATATATATATATATGGTATGCTACAAAGACTTTTCAAAATGTCAAAAACTTAAAAGTATCTTACATAAGTCCGCAATGTAGAAAGAAAACAATAATAAGCAACAAAGTAAAATAGATATCTGTATCAATACAATTTCGCTCCAACACAAAATAAAAGTTTATTTTATATTAGTTGTTATTAGTTTTATTTTGATAGTTCAACAGTTTTAATTTTATCCTATCCCTACAAGCCAGACATTTATGATGCAATCTGTTTAAGACTTACATTGAAGTTGCCGACATATTACGAACAATTTAAGTTTTATTTAATATCCTATCCCTGCAGGCTAATCATTTCTGAAAAAATCAGTTTTGCTTAGTTGTTCAAAACAATTATCAAAATAAATAAAATCAAGTCATAACAAAACTGAAGAAAAGTTCATATGAAACTCTTAGTTACATTAACATCCCATGACATTTATAAATGCATAATCATATGACAATAACAAAACAGAAATGAGCCTACCACAAACAGCAAATATTGGACAAAATAGTCACCAGTGGCTCTCTTCCAACACACATCTCTCATCCATTCTGAAGTTTATGCCCATTCTATATAAGTAAACTTCTTGATTACCATAAAAAGCATTACCATTTTAAAGGTTATCTATTTCCTTTGGTTTCAGCTACTCTTTTGTTCTGTGGTGATCATAATAGTAGCAATATTGATACACAATTCTTTTGCTTGTATTTATGTAACAGTGACAAAAACGACCGTGTTTCTTCAGCAGATTATTAGAAGAAACAGAGTCATCATGCCATCAAATTTTTTGAACAGTTCACCCAGTTAGATTTTTGAGTAAATGATAACAAATGAGTGGATAAATTTGTGCTCAAATGTCTCATTTCTAATTAACAGCCCAATACAATGCCCAGAGCAGATATGACAAAAGCATTGCTTGGAACAGCTTCAATACAAGCAAAAGAATATTGTTTATAAACAATCTGCCTTTTTCTGTTCAGAAAGCAATTTTGTCCTTTGGTGGTAGCAGAGGATAACTTAATATACAGAAGATAAATGATTAGAACAATGATTTTTCTAACACTCACTACAGTTACTACTGAGGAAAATTAAAGCTATATTATTATAAACTTAAGTTTATTTTGAATTAATCAACATCATAACAATAACCTACTTTAAAAACTAACAATTTCTCAATTCAAAAATACAGATGTTCTTCACGTGCAAGTGTGTAAGAATGTCATGATGGATTTGCAACTGAGTTCATTCATAATCGCCATAATGAATTAAAATCAGCAATTAACTGTAAGGCACAAGAATGATCTTTGCTAATAAATCCGACAGAGTCACAAACTATTAGAAACGTGTCAATACAAGATCAATTCTTGGAAATTAAATCATAAATTATAATAGAAATACAGCTATCAAATTCAAAGCAACAAAAATTCTGATAAAAGATCACAATGTTTAAGTGAAGGAAGGAACACAAAAATAATCAACAAAAACTGTAATCATAACATGAGGAATTTGCATAAACAGTAATGATACAGAAATCAATCTTGAAAAAGAAATATTCTAATTTTTACTTATTTACTTATAATTTATAGGTTAATAAAATTAATTTTATTTTTACTAATTAATATCTGGTTAAACTTCAATAAAGGAGTTTATATATTTTATTACTACATATATAATTTAACAAAAAAAAATTAAAAACCCAGTTTCTATTCTTGAAGTTTGTAAGAACTATTTAAAACTAAGGAGTTACTTTTACATATTTTTTGCACAATTCAAACTGAATAAAATAAATAACATAGGAGAAAAACATTTTAAAGCCAATTCATAGAATGACTATGAGGACACCAGAAATAAAGTTATCTATAGATTTGGATATCTGTGAACTAAAAACATAAATATTTGGGTATCTCTAAATAAGTATTATTAAAACATTAGGGACAAAACTAAATAAAGTACAGGTCGTAATAGATAAGATTTATTTAAATATTTTTTATTTGTATGAATGAAACTATAAAGAAATATTTCAGTTCTTTGTAAAGGAGCCAATATGTTAGGTTTTTCATTAAGGTGGAGAGTCAGAAGAGTACCATTATAGTTATTGTTACTATCTAACTGGTATCTTATATTATTAAATTTTAATATTACTTTTGACAATAGTAAAGAGTGCAATTCCACTTTCACTCACTCTTTCTCACACACACATGCACAAATACACAGCATACACACACACATACACACCAGCAGACAGAGTAACTATTTTGGCAAGAGAATTTATTATATTGACATGGCTTCCTTTAAGAACTGACCCAGTTCCATTGTATGCATATGTTTATTGCCAGTTGCAGCAGCTGCAGAAGGATAGCGTCCTACATATCTGTAATAAAAAAAAAATTTTTATCAAGAAGTGTATTCCATGACAGTTAAAACAGTAAAAATTTAGTTTGAAAGAAATAAAATAGAACAGCAATGAAAACCATGAAGTACAATGACTGTTAGAAATAATTTACATTGCCTCACAGAGGCAATGACCAAGACCTTTGGCATTTTGTTCTGCTTGAGAAGAAGACCCATCAAGCCAAGTAAAACTGCAGTTGGGGCAGATACCGGTGTCACACAAATGGCACATAAAAGCACCTTTTGAGGGTTGGGCCTCATGGAAGCAAGGACCGAGACCATTTGACACTATTCCAGGCTTCGAGTGTTGGGCCTCACAGAGGCAATGACTGAGTCTATTTGGCATTATGCCATGCTTGAGAAGAAGACCCATCACACCAAGTAAAATTTGATGACAGAGATGAGGAGAAAGTGGCTGTGAAGACACGAGTAGATAAAGCATACAACTGATTTTGCCAAAGATGGTTTAAGAGTCGGTTCAACACTGATGCAAATGCATCACTTTTGATGGAGATAATGTTGACAAGTAACTTTGTACAGAAGAATAGTTACTCTACCAACATGTGCAGTTTGAAAAACCTATATCAGTTAATAAAAAGTTATGGCCATCTTTGCATTATTTCCAGTGCAGCTCATAGTTTCAGCAATATTATTTAAATAACATTATAGCTTATTACTGTTAACTATTCGAAGAAATATTGCAGACACAGAATTATAAAGAACATTTAATAGTTATTTGTCAGTTATTATTAATAGTTATTCAAGACACTAAAATCTCTAAAAAAAATTTTCTAACAAAAGCACATGGGCACTGACAAGCCATCGGGTCAAAAGGTATGCTTAACAATCAAATAGTTCCAGGTTCAATCTTATAACATGTAATGTTGGGCCTGTGTCTCCTGCCACTGCCTTGTGAGGAAAAGTGGAAAAACAGAAACTGACACCTGAGGAGAACCCATCATTTGAAATGTACTTGCTATTGCCCAGTCTCAATACAACTGAGCTCCTTAGTGCCTTTAGCAGAATTTAATCTCGTGCAAACATTTCAAGGTGTTCAGTTCTTTCCTATCTCTTCTCACTAGTATCAGAGACCCTACAATTAAAATGTCATGGACATTGCCCTTCCTCCTCTAAGTAATAAAAAAGGTAGGTCGTCTTTCCTAAGTGTATTCAGTTGAACTGACTATCCTTTAGCTGGTTTCAATAAATGAACTATGGCCATACTGGAACTCTGCCTTAAAGAATGTTTTTTTTTTCATTTTATTCACCCCAGTTACTTATATTATGAGTCTCATGAGAAATGAAAGACAAATAACATTATAGACATAAAGGGAGATATTCCTGCTCAACACTACTCATTTTCACAGAGTTAAATCTACCAAACCTCACTCAAGATATAGGTCTAAAGTTGTAGCAGGAAAAACTTTCCCAAAGAACTATGTAGTAAATATGAAATTGGAAACCTGTAGTTGTGAAACATACCTTAATTACTGACTGCCTTAAGACAAAGATCTAAATATTTTTTGACAGATTATAAACAAATGTCTAGTAAAATCAACAAAAACTGTGTAAAGTAAACAAAATCTATACTTACTGTACTTCTTTCCTGCTATTCATTTTCTTAAGAACAGTTCTGAATCGAGGTTCAGCATAGCCCCATGCTCCCATGTTCTTGTGTTCTTCTTGACACCAAGCAACTTCAGCTCGAGGATACTGTGTTATTTCTTCTTTTACCAAATCAAATGGGAAAGGAGAAATCTGAAAAACAAAAATTAACCATAGTTGGGAACATTTTTGAGAATCTGTTTGCATACCATTCTTAAGCTTAGCCATCACTCGCAAGTGAGTGTGGCCTAATAGTATGTACAACGCTATTACTATTTGTTTTAGGTGCACATGTAGTAGATGCAAGCAGACATAGACATCCTCTTGGCAAGGGCTGCACCAGCATTTGGCTGGTATTTATTTTCAACTGAGTCCACTGGATGGAGTAACATGAAATGAAGTGCCTTGCTCAAGAACACAACAGGCTGCTTGGTTCATGAATTGAACTCACAACCATAAGATCATGAGCCAAACACCCTAACCAGTAGGTCATGCACCTTCACTTTAAACCTATTATATACCTAAATTAAATATTAACTTTGTGCATTGAGACATTTTCATATGTTTTAAAAGATTGTGTGAAAAAGTCAGAACTTGAGAAAAATTAATTTTATTAAATATCATAAAGGAATAAAGAATAAACAAACCTGTTCAACTCTAGCAATAGCAATCTTATCCACCATTTTCAACTTCTCCCGTTCTTTTACCAGTTCATAGTAGACTTTGCCAGTACAAAAAATTAATTTCTTTACATTAGAGGCATTGTCCATGGCAGGACCTGCTTCTTTAATGACACGCTGGAATGCTGTATTGTCAGTCATCAAGTCAAAGCTGGATCGGGCTTCTGGCAGACGTAATAAACTCTTTGGCGTCATGATGATAAGCTACAAGGAAAGAAAAATAAAGAAAGGTAACAACTGAGTTCTTCAGAAATTACAAAGCTACAATTCTTGATAAACTGGAAATTAACATAAATGTCCTATAAACCAAATATACTACAGACTCATACATCCCTTCTTCAGAATTCCATGACACCTTTTACTGAGAATTAGTTGTCTTTCAAAATTAATAAGAGAGTAGTGCTCACAATATTGGAGTACGGGATTCAAGCCTCTTCTCTTTATCTCCTCAAAGACATACAGCATCTCGAAAGAGTCCAGCAGCTGGCTATCCGCATGGTTCTTGGTCTCAAGAATTTGTCTTATGAAGAAAGGCTGAAGACACTCGACCTTTATTCACTAGAAAAACGACGCCGTGGAGATCTCATTCTTGCTCACAACATAAGCGGAAAGTGTAACCTCTCGAAAGAGCTGTTCTTCACTCCTGCTCCAGAGCGTCGGCTGCGGGGTCATTCCGAAAAGCTCTATCTGCGATGATTTCATCTCAATCGAAGGAGAGGGGCATTCTCCGTCCGGGTTGCGGATCCGTGGAATAAGCTGCCAGACGAGATGGTGAAGATGCCGACGACTGCTTGGTTCAAAGTCTCCCTTGACCTCAAGTGGCCTGAACTATTTACATGAACACCACCCTGTACATAACTCCATGTCCCCCTACATGGCCTTGCTTTTTGCTTTTTGAGCCAAAAAATTAACTAACTAACTAACATATTTGCAGGCCCTCTCACATTGGTGGGATCAATATGCTATCAAAATTGAAGTACAATCACCATTTTACATCCAATTGCACTCTTCCCCACCCTGCATGATTTCAAATAAGGTATGTCCTTTTCTTACATCTTTATACAGTCTTTTTCTTACCAGAAACTGAAATCTGACTTTGGTGAGATTTGAACTCAGGATGTAGAGACCATGAATAAATACTGCATAACAATTATCCCAACACTTTAACAATTCTTAGTCCATATTCCTGACAAGACATTTTATTATGCCATCAGAAACATAAGATAGTTAGACAATGAAAATCATTGTAAATTCACATTTCCTCACAAGAGTAACTCCTTTAGTTCATGCAGAATATAATTTTGGATTGCTTGTTACCTAACTGTACTTTCTAGGTGGAATTAATTGCTAGCCAGTCAGAATAACTTAGCCTTGTGAATATATTAATGTTTTGCAAAATGAAAGAACAAAAATCTAATTCTGAGAATAAGTCAAGGTACACGAAATTATTGTTGCTGCTGTAGCAGCAATTATCCACATACATACTAATTTTATTACAAGAAAATTCTACTCAAATTCTAAGTAATTCCCAAACTACTACAGACGAAAACTGAAATTGTTGCAATAATATTGCACCAAAGTATGAAAACAGAGTTTTGATAAGAAAAAGAAAAAAATAATTAAAATCTTACAGGCTTGCGAAAAGGAAGGGCAACTTGTCTCCTTAGCACATGGAATAAGTTGGCAGGTGTAGAGCAGTAACAAACAAACCAGTTGATCTCGTGTAGTTGTTGCATTTCAAAACTTGAACTTTCAGGCTACAAATATTTAAAAAAAATTATCTTCATTACAACTGATGACTAATATGTTCTAATACAAACAAAATACTGTTTGAAGTCACTACATCTTCTAAAAAATGTTTAATGTTAAAACAGTTTCATGAAGCAGAAGGGTCTTAATTCTGGCTTCTCTAACATTGAATCAATCTCCTAATATAGAGATATTAAGCTATCACAAGTAAATTTCAGAGAGAAAGTTGCTATCTATTTTTCAGTGAAAGGGAGGTCTCAAAAAACAAAACATAGAGTGGAAATTATTTGATAGCCTACCAGTACTTTACAGATTTAGTCATATTTAGTGAACGTTATTATTATTTTCTTTTTTTTTTGTATAAATTTAGTATATAAAGAATTAATGAATATAAGAATATTTATTTTTCAGTCTTAAATTTTATATCACTCAAAGATTAAAACTCTTCTGAGTTAGTTCCATTGAATTTTTTTTATACCCTTTTACAATATTATGAAATAAACTTGAGTTGTATTTTACACTAAAAATTGACTGGTCGTACATTTTTACAGAGAAATCTGCAAATGCTTTACAGTAGGGTGCCATTCCTGTTCTTTTGGTGAGCTGGAATTATCTTCAGTTTGGTTAATTAAAATGTATGAATTGTATCACTGAAAAGACCTGTTGAATCAAGTGAAACCAATAACCTAGCTTGGGCTGGTGACCCCTGGCTGTCTCCCGTGCCGATGGCACGTAAAAAGCACTATCTGAACATGGTCGATGCCAGGTTCGCCTCACTGGCTCCTGTGCCGCTGGTACATAAAAAGCACCAACTGATCGTGACAGATGACAGTACCCCCTGATTGGCTCCTGTGCCGGTAGCACTTGAAAAGCACCATCCGAAACTGTTCGTTTCCAGGACCGCCATACTGGCTCCAGTGCCGGTGGCACATAAAAGCACCCAGTACACTCTCAGAGTGGTTGGCATCAGGAAGCGCATCCAGCAGTAGAAACTCTGCCAGACCAGACTGGAGCCTGGTGCAGCCGCTGGCTCTCCAAACCTCAGTGAAACCATTCAACCAATGCCAGCATGGAAAACGGATGATGATGAATAAAATGCAATCCAAGGGAAACAATTCGAAACTACAAGTTAGGAATTAGCGTTTTCAATGAAGAACTTGACTTACAGGATAAAATTCAGGATCATCATTGGACATTTGGAGAAATCTTTCTAAACGAGCACTTGAATGTTCAGGGCCCTGAAGAAGAAAAACAATAGTATGAAAATGCATTTCTAAAGAAAGGTACATTGATAAAAAAAAAAAAAAATTAAAAAGTATCTCTTTAACAAACAATTATCATAACTGCTCATATGAAGCAAAAATTAGCTTTTTAGGATCAATACTGTTGATCTAAGACAAAACATTCCTTAAATACAAATTCTTTTCAATTTTCAAATTTTGTTATAATTCCTTTTCCTTCAGTCTTATAAGCATTTATTGAGACTTTTACAATATCAGATAATTTATAATGCAACCACTGTATTTCAAAGGCCAAGCTTCCTTTTTATGGCAAGCCAATATATCCTGACTGTCTACAAAGCACAAGTGTGACTTATAGAGAACTACATATGTAGCTGGAATATTCAATCGGATAAGTGGTATATTACAGAATTATGATATACACAAAATTAAATGAAAATGAATTAAAGGCAATGCTCAAAAACATGTTAGCAGAAAAGGATATTTTTCGAAATTAATAAGAAATTCTACTTCATGTAAAATGACAATTTGTCAAAATCATGAATAAAAAAAAAACTATATTGTTTCATCAAGTTAATTAGCTTACTTTTTTTAAAACTTAAAGGAATATCTCCTTTGATATGATTTAATCAGAACAACATAAAGCATGTCAGTGTGCATGCACGACAGAGTGTAAATGATTTACGAGGAAAACTGGGTATAAGAGGAATCAAATGTAGCATGAAAGAGAGAAGACTGCACTGGTTTGGTCATGTGATGCATATGGATGATGACAGCTGCATAAAGAAGTGCTGAGCTTGTGGAGAGAACCTGTGGAAGGGTAGACCCAAGAAGACATAAGATGAAGTGGTGAGAAAGGATCTTCAGACACTGGGCCTCACTGAGGAAGTGACAAGGGGCTGGGAGATGTGACAATTTACTATACTAGAGAAGATGCTCTAAGCTAAGTAAAATCGTTTGGCTAGTCCTTTACAGGTGTCAGTGCCATATAAAATGCACTTGTGCCATTGCTGCATAAAGGCACATGTGCCAGTAGCATGTAAAAAGCACCCAGCACACACTGTAAAGTGGTTGGCATTAGGAAAGGCATCCTGCCAGAGAAACCATGCCACAACAGACAACTGGAGTCCAGACAGCTCCCTGGCTGGCCAACTCCATGTCGAATTGTCCAGTCCATGCAGCATGAAAAAGGGACATTAAATGATGATGATGAATATAATAAACATTATTAAAAAAAAACAGATACTTTTAAGAAGGGAGTAAGGGACAAAAACTAGATACGTACCATTCCTTCATAACCATGAGGTAAGAGCATTACTAAACCACTTTGTCGTACCCATTTGGCTTGACCACTTGAAATGAACTGATCAATAATACACTGTGCAGTATTGTGAAAGTCTCCAAATTGAGCTTCCCATATGACCAAAGAATTTGGGTTTGTCATTGAGTATCCAAGTTCAAAACCTATTTAGAATGGAGGAATATAGAAATTACAAATTTAAACAAGATTTATATTATACTAGAATAAAATATAAAAGGAAAAATACATAAACATGCAAAAACTTTCTACATTTCAAATCTATATTATAAACTGTTTTTTGGTAAAAATTAAGGAACATAAAACAAACAGTAAATAAAACTGTTCATTTCTTTAGTCGCAGTGGGTTTATTGATAAATAAAAGTAGTTTAGAACATTTAAATTTCTTTTATTGATCTTTATCTTTCTATTTTCCTATACTATATAGGCTGAGGAATAAGGGACCACAGCAACAAAAAAAACTACCTTAGAAGTAAAATTATTTTTAATTCAACCCAAACCAAAATGTTTGTGTGTATGTAAGCAAAACGCACATATATTCTTTTATCGGGTTCAGCTATTGGCCTGTTGCCATATTCTGGCACTGCCTCCAGGATGGTTTTTGAGGTATTTATTTTATAGAATTTATTGTAAAGGAAGGAGTATGAAGTAAACATTAGCATAAAGGGAAATAAATTAGGTATCAACACAATGATTTTGCTTGGCTGCAGATATATTCCCAATGGGTGTCCAAACAGTTTCTGCCTACAACTTTTCACTGAAGTTTTAGATGAGCTGAAACTATAGCAGAAAATGCCGAAAATGCTAGTCAGATCCAACTTACAACTACACAGTAGCAAAATCAACATGCATAATCATGATTGTAATTAAAAAAAAACAAAAAAAAAAAAACACGCTAATCATAATGAAAATTCATTCAATAATAAAATACTTTCATTACAGAGCAATTTCTTCTTTTGCCAAACAGCCAAAAGTATAAATTTTTCCCAATGCTTAATAACAAAAGGATAATTTACAGATGAAAAAAAATACACATGACCAACTCACCAAGAACTCCAAATTCAGAAAGAGAACTGTTGCACACAATGTACTGAGCTTGGTCAGAGTACAAGTGATTTAGACTGATGAATGTTTTCTTATCTATATTCTGATGATGTAAAACATGGTGGCGATGACTGAAATGAAATTAAAACATACATAATGTTAAGTCTCTGAAAATATCATATACAATACTTTGTGTAGTATCAAAACTCATATAAATTGTAAATGAGTAAATCAGCACTATTACTAAAGCACTGTGCTATAATATATAATAGAATAAAATACTATATACATGGAAAATAAAATTAAGTAAAACCAGACAGGAACTTTATTAAGCCAGTTTGCTAAAATAAAAATCTAATCCTAATTAAGTGCAGTCATACTGCAATATGTTAAATCAAATTCAAGTTAATTTTTAAAAGCTCAACTTACAAAGAAAACAATTTCACAAGTTCAAATAAGTAAATTTATTTTATAATTTTGATTGAGTTCCTAAGTAAAGATTCTGTTTTCATAATATACAAACTACTTAAAGCAAGGTTAACACCTAATTTCAGAGAAAAAGCATTAACTTGGTTTAAACTTGTGATCTTAGTTCAACAGCCCACCCCACCACCAAAGAACTTTAATAATAAAAGTAAAAAGAAAACATGAAAAAAAAAATTATATCAAAAGTTATACCACAAGAAAAGATGAACTCACCTAAAAGTTCCACGTTCTACATCTTGTCCACTTAAACGTACATGAACACCTTCTTTTAAAAGTGAACCAAATGCCAAGGCCTCACCGAGAGCCCAATCTGCAATACGGTTTTTGACCATATCTTCATGTGACTTCAAAATACGTTTCACACCTGATACAAAATACAAAGCATTTTCTTTAACCTTTTAAATTTTAGATGAAGCAATAAAAAAAAAATCTCTTGCAAGCTTGCATTAGTTTAGAATTACAGAGTGAATTAAAAGTTCTCAAATTTTTTTAAAATCTATTTATATTAATCCAAATGGTGTCAATTTTGGGAATGTATAAAGGAGGAAGGAGGGTGAATTTAGTAACACTATAGAACAATTGTAGCAGACTGAAACCAAGTTAATATCATTAGTAAGCTGCCTTGCCGTAATGCTAAGATATAATATTAAAGATTTATAAAATATAGCTCATTAGTATGTTAATAATGATTTCAGAGTAGATGATGTCGGTATTGTTATTTAGCCTCAAAGGTTTATTTTATTTTCCGGGATAGCATATCTAGGACTACATTATCATGTGCCCTTCCATCTCAAAGATGTTTGAGTGAGATGTTTCTTTTTTCTAGCAAGACTAATGATCATGTAGAGGCTTTTCAAATGCTTGTCAATTATTGTGACTACACTGTTGATAAGCAATACTATCTGTTTCACCCGTTTGCACTCAGATGAACAGAAAGTATATTTGCCAATGTCATAATGATGACCAGCATAGAAATTACTGTTTTCTTGAACTCTTTCTCTCCTGTGTTGCAAATACTCAATGTGGTCTTCATCATCCTCTTTTAACATCCATTTTCTATGCTGACATAGGTTAGATAGTTTGACAGGACTACGTGAGCTGCAGGGCTGCACTGAACTCCAGTGCCAGCTTTATCATGGTTTCAACAACTGAATGACTTTCCTGCCAACCACATTACTTGGTTCTTTTCCAGACCACTGCTACTAGCAAGGTTGCTAAGTAACTTGCAAGACAAGAAAAGTGACTGAGTAGGGGGAAAGGTATTTGAGAGGAAAGTGGCTTTATGCTAGGTACTGAGTGTCTAAAGTATGATAGAGTTCTCTTCATGTTTTTTTCTTTTTCATAATGCTGTTATGTCCATTGCAAAGATTTATCCCTCAGCTTTTATCTCACACATCCTCTATTCGATTTTGTTATCTCTCTTATTAGCTAATGTCCTCTACTGTTGCCCATATTTTATAAAAATAAAAAATTAAAATATGTAAAATTCAATCTTCTTAGCAAGTTTTTTCAAGAGCATCAAAGATATAACACCAGTGCAAGTATATCAATATACTTACCAATAAACGTACCACTGACCTTTAATCAGAAGGCTAGATCCTTACAAACTGCCAACTGAAACTTAAGGCAGTTAAAATAGAAATACAATGAAAATAAAGCTTACCTCTATGTAACTCAAAATCTTCAGGTGGAAGGCTAAAGCTCATTCCAATATGTTGCAATGTCTCTTCATCAATACCAGTCAGAGGCGATTTCATTGGATCTTTACCTTCAAAGAATCCACTCCAAGGAGAATCCAGCCAATCCCGGTTACGTACAGCTGTTTCTTTCTTGGAGGCTAAGTGGGCTTCTTCACAGATCTTATCATATTTAGCCACTTCATCCTGTAATTAAGCAAATAAAGAAGATACTAGATCAGCTTTATATAAAACTGAAGTTTACAATTTACACATAATATCTGCTCAATGTTGGACCTGTGTGTTTGTGTGTGTGTGTGTGTAATTCTTAGCTTCCATAGACATTTAAGTAACAATGATGAAATTGATAGATAATGAGGCTAAACATAATTGAGAGATGAAATAGAGTGAAAGCTAAAATGTTTATTATTATGTAGTAAATATCTATCATCATTATTGTTTTATGTTTAGTTTCTATGCTATCATGGATAGAAGTTGTTACAAGTGTAGAGAAAACAAAAACTTATTTATGAAGGTAACATTAATACACACCTCATATTCCTGTTGAGACACAATGCCAGAATGAATTAATTTCTCAGCATAGGAGGCTAATACAGTCGGCTGTTTGGCAATTTTTTTGTACATAAGAGGTTGAGTGAACATGGGTTCATCAATTTCATTGTGTCCACTTCGCCTGTAGCACACCTGTAAAAGATCCATATATAATCCAAGATTACATCAGAGATAGCTGTTTTGTACATTAAAATACACAGAAAAGACAGAAACATATACACAAGGAAACAACTTACTTCAACAATTAAATGTAAAACTGGCAATAATAGTGTTTAAAATATATATTGCAGATCAATGGTATACTACTAATAAGCAAGTACGGTTAAAAATTAAAAATTAAATATAGAGCAAATTAGTGGCTGATAGTATTAAGCTAAATCTAGGGAATACCATATACTCTATCATTATGCAAGGTTAGACAATGTATAAAGGAAAATTTGTCCAACTAAATTCATAGCACACCTTATCCTACACTATCTTCACTTTAAAAATATTGATACAAGCTTAAATTTGCATATTTGCAATTTATCATTGAAGATCAATTCCACAAAGTTATGATGGCTGAAAAATGTACATCAATAAACACAATGAAGGATGGTAAAGAATTCAAGAGTAAGCACTTCAACCACCTTATTGTTAGTATTAAAAGATACATTGCATTGTTCCAATTTCTATAAAATGTACAATTAAAAATGTTACTGTATTTAAAAAAAAAAAAAACTATTCTAATGAATTTTTTAAATTACCAAAATAAAGTATGAAAAAATACTTTTCTAGCTATCTAAATATTACGGAGCCTGATATTGTTAATAAAAACAAAACTACGCAATAAAAAAAAAGTATGAGTATATATGTGAAGGGGTGAAGGGTCGGGTGAATATATACATGTACATATGTAAATTGCAAAAACTTTCACAAGTTTCCAGTTAAAAGAAACATCTTGTAGAGGAGCAGATTTGTTGACAGTGAGTGACTAGTTGCAGAATGTTTGACGACATTTCGAATCCCATCACCAAGCTGTACAGTCTGATAGCCACAATACTAAACACTCGCTGGTTCAGTTCATTTAGCTGCAAATAGGTAATGTTGTAGATAAAGCTTACAAACATAAGAGTAGGAGTCGTGTATAATTAATTAATATTTGTTAGCTTGCCATCCTTATGAGCCAGGAATAATAGCAGGAAACAACTCCAATATAGCAACCCTAAGAGATTCTGAAATTGGCAGGATATCCAGGAGTTCACTCTCTCTGCGACACCTTCAACAGTATAAAGCAGGTAAGAAAAAGACATTGGAAATGCATAATCTAATGAAGAACAATCAAAATTAAAGATATTCGAATATTTTGGTAGAGATTTTCAAAATCAAATTATTGGAAAAGAATGTTAAAATATTCTTCACTTTTTCCAAATTAATGCTTATTCTGCTAAACTAAAATATAACTAAGCCAATATATTTTCATATTTTTAATAATACTTTTGCAAATATTTAGAAATATGCGACCGAAACATCGAAATTACTGACAAGGTGTTTTAGTTGATAAGCTTCTTTGTAGACTAAAAAAAAAAAATTTTTTTTTTTTTTACATGTGTTTCAATGATTAAATTAAAAAACAACAGAAGTTTAAAATACTCCAAACAAGCAGTAAAAAGACATGGAATTTACCAGATCAATCACAACGTCTTTGTTGAATCGATGTCGCCATTCAGAGGCTACTTTGCAAACATATATCACAGCTTCGGGATGGTCAGCATTCACATGAAATATTGGAGCATTGATTACTCGAGCAACATCAGTAGGGTAAGGTGATGACCGCGATACACGAGGATCAGTTGTAAAACCAATCTAAAAGAAACAGACAAAAGAACAATATACACAAGTCAAAAGCAGTCTACTCTGCAACCATATGAATAATTCAGAGGTTTATTTTAAATTGATCTTAATTTCTCTTAAGAAAATAATGAAGAAGAAGAGAGGAAATCTTCCAAGCACATTTGTAACTGAGGTTACACTGTATTTCAAAAATTCTTCTGATTCTGTAAATTTGCTTAATCTATTTTACATTTTCATTTTTTAATTCATTTCCCACCCCAACTCTCTACTTGCAACCTCTTGGCAATACTCTGCCAGCACCTGCCACCATTCATCTCTCTCTTCCTTACTCTACCATCCCATCTATGCCCTGATCTTTGCTCCTTGTGAGCATACCCTGGCCCTTACTACCATCCCTCTCCTGCTCTTGCTGTCTCCTACTTTCTCTCTCTTTCGTTTGCTATTCCCTCTGGTTGAGGTGTCATGGACCTCCTCTACAGCAAAAAACCTGTTTCTGACTCATTCTTGATCACTCTCTCTCCCTCTTTCTCCTACCTCTGGCTAGGTAACCATGTATCTCCTTTACAGCATGACATCTCTTTCTTGTTAACTCCCCCTCTCTTTTTAGGTAATCATGTTCCTCCTCTTCAGCAGCACACCTGTTTTTGCCCTCATTTTTGTTAACTCTCGCTGGGTAACTATGTACCGCCTCTGCAGCTAGACATCTGTTCCTGTCTCTCTGTCACATTCTGACCTTTCATCATCTGACAGAAGATCACCTCCTTCAATGGCCCCTTCCCCTCTTCTCTCAAAGATTTCTTGCCTTGCTAAGTTACTTGGTGACCCTGCCAGTGCAGGTGCTACTTAAAAAGCATCAAATCCACACTGTAAAGTGGTTAGCATTTAGAAGGACATCCAGCCTTAAAAACCATATCAAAACTGACCTCACCTGTGTGAGTGGCAGATAAAAAGCATTCAGCCCACTCTACAGAGTGGTTGGTGTTAGGGAGGGCATCTAGCCATAACAATTATGCCAAAATAGACACAGAAGCGTGATGCAGGCTCCTGCCTGGCCAGCTCCTGTCAAACCGTCCAACCCATGTTAGCATTGAAGGAGGACATTATAAAGGAAAAAAATCCTTCTGAATGTAAATTGCTCTAAATGTTATGGTGTATCAACGATAATACACTGAAATTATAACTTTCTGCCTTTGCTTGAAAGAAATGAAACCAAAACTTTGTGTGAACAAAAATGAGTGTTAGGTGATTGGCATTAGTGAAACAGCTACAAAGAGATAAGAGCTATTCTCTCTCTCCCACACACACACACACACACACACACAATATTGCAGGTTTATGAAGAGTAGTTTCACTAATGGTGTCATTTGCTTGTCAGGGCAATTTCACAAATATTGCACTATCTTTATAAATAAACAGTTCCCTAACAGTTATATTGCTTTTAGGTTTGTATCTTTGAAGTAAAAAGATTTCAGTGACAATAAATTATTTGCCAAAAGGTTTCAAGAAAAATTAGTGTTTGCAAAAGGGAAACAATACAATAAACATTATTCTATTAGATATTTCAATATAATAAAATGGTGATAATTTACCTGATTGTTAACAACTATGTGAATAGTACCATGGGTTGTATACATGGGCAGATCACTGAGATGAAACGTTTCATAGACAACCCCTTGACCAGCAAAGGCAGCATCTCCATGAAGTAGTACACTCATGACCTAATAGAATAAAGAACATATTTCAAATAAAAAATAAACCACTGTTACAAACCATTTTGAAATCCACTATCACCTACCCATTAACCCATTAAATCAGTGCCAGCAGACACACAATGGTGATTATGGCCTAAACCCTGATAACAAGATATCTCATGACAAATTAGTGTTTTGTTCTGATAAGAGAATTTGTTTCATAAATATATTTACTATCACTAACTATCTCATGACTGTACCCTTCCTTACAAACTTGATGTATTTATTTGTCATGATTAATAACTTTCAATGTGTAATTTTAGCAGACAATAATATTAGCATGTGCAAATGATACTCCTCTCATTTTGCAAAATTAACAAATTCTATACAATACCAAAAGTTCAGAACATGATACTTTGATAGGTTTCGGCCATTATTGGCCCAGGCCATGTCTAACTTAATAGCACCACCTGGTATGAGGAAATTTTTCTCCCTCAAATGGTATTGAAAATATTGAGAAAAATGTTTAGATTCTATTGCACAGAAAAATATTTCTAAGGACAGTAGCAATAAAAAGAAATTTATGTCAAAAAAAGGAATAAACAATGCTAAGCTACAAATATCGGCAAAATATGTTTTCAGGCCCAATGTTTGGATGTCTGGATTCACATATGCCAAAAATAATATACTTGTTTAAATGTATCTATTTATTTGAAATTATGACTGAAGAGACAAATAAATATGCCAAAAAATGTTTGCAACCACATCCCAATTGAAAATACTATAAAAGTACTGAAGTAAAACTGGGATCCTTTCCATTATGTGTATTTGTAATGGAAATATTAAGTACTAGCATTTGATTTAAATCATAAACCTGTTGTGCACTATAAATCTAGCTCAGATAAAAAGGTTTACAAGATAATACTTTTAACATCAAAGGACATTTTTTTTAATGTATCCATCAAATTCTCCTAAAAAAACTTATCCAGTTCACGTACAGACTTTTGTAAATATCATGTTTTTTTAATCATGAAATGTATTGAAAATTTTCACAGCAATCTAAATTGGCTGGTCTACAGAAACCAGCCCCATTAGTCATGATCCAGAATTAGAAAAATAGAACATACAGCAACAAGATTTTTATAGTAAATGTCTAAAATTAATAATGTGTTCATACTCTTTTGCCATCCTTATCTCCTTGGTAAAATTGTTCAGCTTTCGTTTTTCCCTGAACAACGGGATTGACTGCTTCCAAATGTGAGGGGTTTGCAACAACAGACATTTTTATGTTCTTGTTAGTTACTCTATTCAGACGCTCATGGCACATGCCTAAGTGATATTTTACATCTCCAGATCCCTCATCAGATGGTTCCAGTTTAGAATCAAACTGGCAAATGATCTGTTCCAGAGGTTTCCTGCAAACATTTGCAAGTACATTCAAACGACCCCTGAAAAGAGAGAAAAACATGTAATTAAGAAAATAACATGGGATTTAAAACATTGACATTATTTACAAATGTTTAAGAAACATTTTAAAAAGTCATAATTTGGTTTTTGATCATTTAAGAGAGAGAAACAAATGAGAACTTAACAGTAAATGTTGAGAATATTTTTATAGTAGAGAATATAAAAATATAAAGAAATATATCAACTTTAACCATCTGACCCACCATGAAATTCTAACTTTTGCCTTTTCTAGTGCTAAGTACTGATTCTATATTTCTACCTAAGTTCATGAAACAACCCATCACAATTCAGATGAGCCTTCATAAAAATTGTACGACCTATTTTTCTCTCTAAGTAGCATTTTTATAAGATTTCTTCCTTGACCTTATTTCCCTTAAAATTAACAGTAGTAAACTCAAATTAAACCCTACAACTTTAGAAAATGTAGTTCTGGGTGATGCACAGTGCCTGATAACATGATGCGCTGGTCAGAATTGAACAGCTTTTTCACCTTGAATTTACTCATCTATGACTGAGCTGCAGGCTAATTAACAACAGGCAGTAAATCTTGTGAATCTGTTAGCAGCATTTCATACACAATTCAATTCAAGACATTTATATCCTACATGCTGAATGCTAAATCTGATGAAGTTATGCAACAACTTTTAACCAAAACCTGCAGTTAATCCCTTTCAGTGACAAAAGACTGGGTACCTTAAAACTGTAACAAGATGGTCAAGAGAACAAGATGTGAAGAGAATTCATTGGCTGTGTGTTAACTGTCATTGAAGGTACTTTGCTTTGTGTGTGTCTGGGTGGAAGGGGTGTGTGTGTGCTCAGCACTGATTCTATGGTATCAAGAAACATAATCATGCAGTGAAACTCAATTCTGATCAGAAAAAGGTTAAGCTAGAATAAATATTTAATGCATGGAAGTGATGCATAAGGCTAATCTTTATGTGAGGATGAGAAGAAAATCTAAAGACAAACTGCATACACCAAATCTAATGTGTATTTTAATTTTAACTTACATTTATCAAGTTCTAAAGAACCAGGATCATATATATTAGCTCCAGGTAACTGTTATATCATCTAAGACTGTATTTACTGTGTCTTAATAGTGTTTTTTTTTATAAAATTCTAAACAAAACTGAAGTCATGGAAAGTATTTCTCTACTTATTTTATAAATCCTTCAAATAAGCTAAAATTGCTTCAGACAAATTCTATTTTGATGGTTTGAGGTAAAAAAACAAATATATCACAGGGTTTAAGAGTGAAAGTTACAAACCTGTGAGGCATGCCAATAACAAAACTATCCACACCAAGTGAACTGCATGAATCAATGACAGCCTTCATTGCTGGAATCAGAACTTCACAGCCTTCAATACCGAAACGTTTCTCAGATGACCATTTTCGTGCAAGAAAATCTTCAAATCTAAAAGGCAAGAATCACAAAGCAATTTTAAAAACCAATAATTAAAAAACTTTTTTAAATAAATGTTCTAAACTAAGAAAGAATGTGTAGAACATGGTTAACACTCACAATATGATTATATTTATTTTAAATAAGTGTACTGTGTATGTCAATCACCAGAAAAGTTCTTAAATGTATACCTAACCCAGTTTAGTTCCTAATAATGCCAAAACCAGGATTGCCAACTTCTCCAGGTTCTTTTTATTTTCCTCTTCATCTAATAGCTGTTATTAGAAGGGGTAATGACTGAAAATCAGACTCACAGATTCTCTAAAACTGGTGAGATTAAGATAGGATATGATATGGTAGTAATAACAAATTCTGCTCTCATTCTAACAGCACTAAAATAATATTGTAGACAGAGGAGTGAGGTGAGGATGATTGATATATATGTGTGTGTGGTTTGGCCCCATCATCTAGTTGTTACAATGCTTTGGTTCTATTTTTCCCTTCCACCCACTTCCTAAAACCATCTTTAGGATGAAGCAACTGAAGATAAAGAAGTGAATAGAATGTAAGAAAATGGAGAAGGCATACATAATAGATTTCTATGTTGTGAGTATAGCATAGGGAGGTTAGTTAACCATCTTTCAAGAAGATTATTATTCTAATAAAGTTGTTTTTTTAAACAGATTTATACATCATCTAAAATAACAAAGACCAAAAGTGAGCTTCTGGGGCACTTGTGTATAAGATTAAAAGGTAATTTTCCTTAATCTATGGAACTGAAATTAGACTGACTTTGCCAACCAAATGATCACACTCAGTAGAGATACAGAATTTAAACACACTCACCGAGTTGATCGAATAAGTCTTGCTAGGATAAGCCTCTTCTCTTCGGCATCAAACTGCATGATGTTAGGTACCTCAAATTTGCGACGAATCCAATCGGTCTGCTCAAGATTGTTGATAAACATAAACTCAATACCTATCTGTCGGCAGTAAATTTCCTGAGGAAAAATAGTTTAACATTCTAGGCATTGAATAGTGGGTTTTAAAATATTGCTTCTTGTTAACACATTAATGAAAACTGTATACCAAACTCAAAACAAAAAGAAAAGAATACACAAAATACATTTCATCCAATATCATAGATAGACATTCTGTAAGTAACTGGAGGAAGCTATATCAGAAGATTTACATACCTCTAGTCTCTTGATGATTTGACGTAATGGAAGCTCAGTTTGATCTCCGCCAATATAAGTGGTGTGTGGAAGTCTAAAGACTTTATCAAGATCAGGCTCATCTAACAGAAAGATAGTTGCAAACTGTTCATTATCAATACAAGAAGCATGCAACCGAAAAATGTTAATCCAATTTTTTTTTTTTTTGAGACATAATATACAATAAAAAAAAAAAAAATAAATAAAAAGCACAGCAACTAAAATACAAATATTTATGAAAAAAGTATACATGAAAGAATAATGCTAAGGAAAAACTGAAGTGATTCAAATCTCTCACCAAAAAGTTTATTATCTTTTGAATCTTATTTCATCACAACGATTAACTTGATAGTTAAATTGTAAATAAAATAAAATCTACAACACACAAATATCGAAAGCAAGAGAAGAGGAATATATAGAAGATATACAAAGCAATAGGTGACAATAAATGCATAGCAGATGTTATCCTAATATTTGTATAATTTATACAAGCCGAGAAATACATTAAGATAAAAAAAACTAACAGAGAAGTCATCTAGATTTCTACCAATAAATGGTAAGAAGCAAGATTTTTCTTTTTTTTTTTTGTTAGATGAAAAATTATTAAAAGATAGCTAATAAAAAATAACTTGATTTCTAAGTTCAATTTGAAATTTAACAATTTTTGCCACATTACTATGGTAAAAAGAGCATTTTTAAACAAAAATTCATAATTCAAATGATTAACATTTTTACAAAACAGGCCAATGATCTGCAACCAGTATGCTGCAGAACACTGGTGTGCCACAAGACGATGCTAGGAGTGCTGCAGAATTTTTTCCCCTATACTTTTAGTTCAGATGTACCATCAAATTTTGAAAAGAATGTAAGAATACGGCAAATGAAAAAAGGCTGCGGAGCACTGAAATAGGCTAAAATACCTACTTTTAAATATTTGAAAACAGATTTGGAGATGATTTCAGAGTATTCAAATAGAAATGAATAATTTAGCTACAAAACTAAATATTTTAATTCATAACCATTTAAAGTTTCTTGGGTAACTATTTGAATTGTTTCACTATCTTAATTAGCTTTTAACAATTACAACAACATAACTCAAATCCAGTTGCATTCCCAATATTACCTTACCTGAGACAACCAAATTTTGATTCTTTGCATTTTCTAGAAACAATCGAAGACACAAAGCAAATTATAAAAGAATTTCTAACATGAAATCATACCAGTTAATGGCTGACCACTTTAGTTATTAACTTCATAAATTCCTGCAAAATCTATCTTTACTTGATGATAGAATAGCTTACAGCAGTTCCTATTTATAGAATGTTAAATAAATTATTCAAAATTATTCCATTACAACAAGAATAGACTATAATAACAAAATAATATAAAATATTTACTTAATTTTCAGATTTCTGCAAATTTTGTAAATAATTGCAGCTTTATCTAGACAAAAGCAACATCATGAAAACAAAATATGAATATACTCTTTAATATAATGCAAATAAAGAAAATTGCAAAATAAAACAATAATTTTTCAACATCAGACCTTTTCCAGAAAACTATATTGTTAATCACAGAGTTGAAAGTATCCTTTCTATCATTACTGAGGATAACATCAAAATACATGTTACCTAGGAATTAAGAAAAAAAAAACAACTAGATCTACCAGAAAACAGTAGGAACCTACTGGAATATAACCATCCCATACTAAAAAAAAAAAAAAAAAAAAAGGAAAAGGCAGATATTTCATCTACAAAATCAAAAGTCAATTTAAAATCCACATTATATTCATTTATATTATTAATCTAAAAAGTAAATTAAGCTCTTTCTACTTTATTTACATTTTAAAATACATAGCTTTATCAGACATTAGACTATTATAAACATTGTAATTAGACAAGCTTGAACACTGGTCAATATCTTTATACATAGTGATACAATATATTTATAAATATCTTTAAATGTTAAATAAAAGTGCAGCTGAATACACATAAAACTTTTGAAATAGGTACATTTAATATATTAGTCTGAAACCTTTTCTTGAAATTAGCTGATATTTAAACTATAAACATTAAATCCAGCCAACATGCAATAGATCAATTAAAAGAAATTCTTGGAGTGATCAAAACTTATAAAAAAAAACAACTTTAAACAATTAGTTGAAAGTAGACATCTCTACATCAACAGTCAGCATATGCTATACTACATAGAAAATAAATCAAGTACAAAATTGTTTGCAATCCGACTTTCTTTCAATGAATTATACACTTGTAATGACAAGATTAACAACATCTTTAAAACATACTTGCTATCCCCCATCTAAAAATTATTCTGAACAAATTTGGAGTAAAGAACATAAATATAGCAAAGAATTGTTCTGCACATTTTGCAATGTTTCAAAATTACAATTGCAATGCTATCAAGTAGTAATCAGTAGAGCAGATGCCTCTGTTAATCTTCACACAGTTGCACTAAATGCAAAGCACTTTTTAGTTGTTAGTACTTCAACCCTACATTTCTACTATCTAATTACTCATAGAACATTGCTCAAGAAGCTGCAGGAACAATTTTATTTTCACAACAAACATTACTTACTTTAAAGACAACTACAACATACACACTAGCAGTCACTGAAACCAACATGAACTTAAAGGATTGTCTCTTCAGTATAGCTTTTCTCCAAGTACTAAGTTAGTTCCTCATTTGTGTTTTCATTCAGTTTATATAATAAATTTGCTTTATTACCCATGCATACATATTTCTTTGCGTTATGGCTGTTGCAGTGGTTAAGATTTTGATATAGACCATAAAAGCTCAAGTTTAAACTTTACAAATGATTAGAGACTGTAGAGTAAGAGTTAGACATACTCCGAAGCAAAAGAGATTTGGAGGAGGATATGGAAGTTGAAAGAGTTACCAACAAGTAGTGTGTTCATAGAAGTGCCGACACAGATAACAAGAGAAAGGAAAACCACAATTGCTCTCAAAAGAAGAATCTACTGACAGCAAAAGAGCAGATCTGTGACTGATGCAACATCTCAGATCCAAAAGAAGGTGAACTGGTGGAGGAATAGATTTGTGAGAGTACAAAGATTAAAGCCTGAAAGCTGGAAGAAAAAGGGTAGAAAAGAGCAATATTGAGTGGTTAGAAAAGAGAAAAGAGAAAGCTGAAAGTAAGGGGTTTGTCATTGTTCATATGTATGACATATTTCAAGTTGCAAAGCAAAATGCCAGAGATCTTGTTGAGAACTGTGTACAGAATGATAATGGTACAACTGCTCTTGTTGATGGCAAAAAGAAATAGTCATAAAAGTACTATAATGCAAGGTTGTTGAAGACAGCCTTCTCCAAATAAATCAGAGGAGTAATTGATTCAAATTAGCAACACTATGGTAGCTAGGGTAATTAAGGAGAGGGAAACAGTTAGACCCCACCGCAATATGATTAGACTGTCTATTGGAATAGGGCACATGCTAGTCAGTTAACTAAAGGAAAGTGTTATATTCAATGACTGCCAGTTACAGACATTGTGATAGGAGTACAGGTGCAACAAGTACTAAGAGCTGACCAGAAAAAGATTCAAATGCCTGGAAGACTTCCTAGAAGTAATGGACATCCTTTGTTAATTAGAAGAACTAATTAGAAGTTGAAGTGAGTGCTTTAGAAGCATAATAGCCAGAGCAAGATTAAGTCAGAAAAAAGTCAGTGAGCTACTACCTACGATTAGCAACAAAGAATTTTCTCCTCAGAGTGCAAAGTAGATTGTCTAATTCATGTATATGAAGTGCAATGATGCATGTTCCTTGAATACAGAGGATTCATGAGCAATGCACTTTAAATGCAAAGACTAGAAAAAAAATGAAGTGGGCATGCTCCGCTAGATGCGTAATGTTAGTGTGCAATGATGATGGAGGGGGTTGGCTTGATATAAGAGGAACCCGATATACTGTGCATAAAAGAGAACTGCACTAGCGTAGGAACATTATACAAATAGATGACAGTAGCATTAAGAAATGTCAAGTAATCCAAGAGAATAGAACCAGCAGAATATGGAAACTGAGTAAGGACTAGGACCAAGTAGTGACGACAGATCTTAAGATGTCGTATCTCACAAAGGAGACGACTAAGGGCTGTGACAATTGGCTACACACAGTGCAGGAGTGGATCCAAACAACTGTGCAAGTCTGGTGAAACATACATTAAATTAGGAGTAGTGATGGAGGCTGGAATATGCAATTTACATCTACATCTGAGCGTTTTTTCCTCATTTTGTACCAGCTAATCTTTTACTACTGCTCCTGCTTCAATCCCCAATCTCTTATTCACTGTACCCATGGAATGAAAGGAATCATTAGAACTTTCCATATGCAATTCCCATCACTTACTATCTGTAGATTTCTAACCCTGTCTCTCCTTTGTCATGATGCTTGAGAAGTGAGGTATTGCAGAAAATCTACTGATATCCAATACACCCTGTCCCATTTACTTTCTTATAATGCTAGCCATCACTCACTCAAGTCACTCTTTTACTGATGTCCATAACTCTTATTGCTATTCATCACTTTCACACTCTCATTAGCTAGCGTCACTTATATTGCTAACCTCTTCTCCAAGTATCTAGTTATTAACAGTCATCACAGTACCTTTCCATAGACCATTTTTATGACAATCCATTACAGATCCTCTTTCTCTCTCACCAGCAAATATGTAGCAGCCAATAGTGTGTCTCTCATTATTTCTCTCCCCATTGCTCCTAATTCATTTTCTCTTCTATCCACTCCATTGGTCACGTTGCCCAAAACAAATTGAGATGATGTATAATGTCTCTTGTCTCGCAAGATAATCCACTAATTTTATTAAGGTACCTCACTAGTGCTGGTATCACAATTAAATGTACACTGTAAAGTGGTTGTTAAATGAAACAAGATGATGAAGGTTCATGAGGACCCTATAGTCATATCCTGTTGAGAACATAGCTTCTAGAACAGATACCATGACAAATTGCCCCCAGCACCCACTATAAAGTGTTAAGGAATTTGTTCTCTATGCTAGCATAGGCCAAATGAACATATTATCGGGGTATTGTTTTACAACTGAATGCCTTTCCCATCATTAACCTTTACCTGCATAGCTAACTCTTCCCAGGTCAAAAATAGAATGCATGTACGTGATCCCACAACCCATCAAAAAGGTCACATCAAATGAGGACCCAAACTATGATTACTCATCCAACCCATACCAACATGAAAATAGGCAAAAACAATGAAGATAAGGATGATTGTTTAATTCAATAGATCACTTTACTTTGCATCATTCTGTCTTATTAGAAAACAAATGGTTTTAATATTGATGTATGTTTTTGAAAGGAAGTCAGAGGGAAAACAAGTCTGTTCAGTCACTGAAGAAACAATTTCATTTCGGCTCACTCCCAAGGCAGGTTTTCCTATCTCTATGACCTATCCTTAGTTTTATCTACATAAAAAAAAAAAAAAAAAAATTAAACCAAGCAACAAGTTGCACAAAAAAACTAATGCTAGCTTTCCTGGCACATTCACTGCACTCTTTATCTACAAAAAATTATTTGTTCGAAATGATATGAATAACTGTAAAAAAAAAATACCTTAGAGAAAAAATATTTCATTATTGAAATCCTGTTTGGAAGATAATTATTTAATTTGAATTAGTCTCTAACATATCACTATTTATACAAACAAAACTAATTAGTTGAGCAAACACTAGATTTAGTGACTATATATATTTAGATATTAGTTATATTTCTCTTCATGAGCAGATGAAATGGTAGTCTATCTCTGATGAGAATCAAATAAGATTTGAAACCAGCCAGCTAAACCCACCCCCCAACTTCTATCTATCCAAAGAAAAAAAAAGGGCATTTATATATAATTGTCAAAATAACAATGGCTTTAGTATGTATAAAAAAAAGTTGACCTCGAAGTATGCTACAAATACACCAGAAAACTTTAGTAGTACAAACCATTACTTAAGCATATGTAAAATTTTAAAATTTCTAAAGTATAAATATATACTTGACATTAACCTTTTTGTTATCAACTAACTAAAACTACATGTCGTCATGTTGCCAAAGCACTCCCACATGCAACCATACAGTATCAAAGCACTCAAAACAGCCTAGATTTACATGTTCATAATTAAATCAAAATACAGGCATATATCATGTCTGAGTCAATGATAATGTGGTTTTACTAGATATAAATATTGTACATCGTCCAACACTGTTCCCTGATATTTGTAGCTATTTCTCCCAAATCCTTTATTTTTCTTTTTATAATATTCTACTCATTTTAAAAATTACATAAGTTTCAGATTTAGTAACAGTGCCTCTGAATTTGGACAATTTTTCAATGCATTAAATATAAATGTAGAGGACACTGACATTTCAATTTCTGATAGTAGTGAAATAATTTTCAAAAAGAGAATGGAGGGAAAACTTTTACAATATTTCTGTACTAAAATTCCAGAAGAAACCAGACCTAACCAGTCAAAACCTGTTAACTTAAAACCCATTTACTCTTGTTTGCTCCTATAAGTGCTCCGTATAATAAAATGGATAGCTATGAAGCATCTGAACAAAGGGAAAAACTGGACAAAATCAGGGCATATATAAAATATTTAAGCTATGTCCCATCTATGTTTTTTGTATCGTCTTCTAAATGTTTTGCGTTATTGTCTCAGTTTGTGTTTTTTTACATATACACACATATATATATATAGGCGGTGATCCAGCATGGCCGCAGTCAAATGACTGAAACAAGTAAGAGTAAAAGAGAGTAAAGAGTTTTAAATCAACCCATTTCGAAAAAGTATCAAGCAGGCTGCAAGATAAAAGGCTGTGGGCCACGGGCCTCAGGTTGACCAGCCCTGACCTAAACCATCCATATTTGAAGTCCTAAATCTGAACCTTATTCACTGCTTTCTTTTCGTGTTTCATTCATTACAAGATGTATTACATATTGTTGTTTAGCCTATACAAACATCACAAACATTTTACTTTGGGCACTGGATCTGTAGGTACTCTGAATTTGTAGGTAACCTGGATTTAGTCATTCATCCTAAAAATTTAATCAGCCACCTCCATGCTGTAAGTTCATTCAACTAGAACTAACTGGGGCTACATAACAACTAATTTCTTTTTTTTTTTTTTCCTCCTTTTAATGAATTTTCTCAATTTGATTTCTGCTTTGGTGGGTAGACTTAGGCTGAGCATTAAACAATATGATCACATGTCTTGAAATACCTACAAGGTAATGTCTTGAAGGACCTAAAAAGGTCCTGGATCATACCCTTGTTACTAATCCATAAAAATTATTATCAGGAATGGGTGTGTAGTAAAGTAGCTTGCTTACGAACCACATGGTTCTGGGTTCAGTCCCACAGTGTGACACCTTGGGCAAGTGTGTTCTACTATAACCTTGGGCCAACCAAAGCCTTGTGAGTGGATTTGGAAGATGGAAACTGAAAGAACCCCACTGTATATGTGTGTGTGTGTGTGTGTGTGTTTATGTATCTGTGTTTGTCCCCCCACCATCTCTTGACAACTGATGTTGGTATGTAGAATAAGTACTAGGCTTACAAAGAATAAGTCCTGGGATTGATTTGACTAAAAGTGGTGCTCCGGCCTGGCCACAGTCAAATGACTGAAACAAATAAAAGAATCCTCTAGTATGTTATTGATACATAATAGTTGACGATAATGATGATGATGATCATCATTTCAACATCCACTTTTCCATGCTCACATGGCTTGAATGGAATTTGTTGAGGTGCATTTTCTATGGCTGGATGCTCCTCTCTGTCACCAATCCTCACCTATTTCCAAGGAAGGTAATATTCTCCATGGCCAGAAATATTTTTCATGGAAGGACACTGCTTGCAGGACAGTGACACTTGTTTACAATATCACACAATATCAAGGTAAAGAGATGGTAACTCACACACACACATGCGCATGTACTTATACATATATATGAATGATATGCATATATATGCATATGTATATGCATATATGCATATATATGAATATATATGCATATGTATATGCATATATGCATATATATGAATATATATGAATGATATGCATATATATGCATATATATACATATATATGAATGATATGAATGATATGCCGGTGGGACGTAAAATGCACCAATCCGACCGTGGCCATTGCCAGCCTCGCCTGGCACCTGTGCGGGTGGCACGTAAAAAGCACCCACTACACTCACGGAGTGGTTGGCGTTAGGAAGGGCATCCAGCTGTAGAAACATTGCCAGATAAGACTGGAGCCTGGTGCAGCCTTCTGGTTTCCCAGATCCCCGGTTGAACCGTCCAACCCATACTAGCATGGAGAACGGACGTTAAACGATGATGATGATGATATATATATATATATATATAATATGTATATGTATGTATATGTATGTATATATATATACCATATATATATATATATATTATATATATATATATATATATATATGTATATGTATGTATATGTATGTATATATATATACACACACATATATATATATATATATATGTATGTATATATATATACACACATATATATATATATACTAGCAGTATCGCCCGGCGTTGCTCGGGTTTGTTTCGACCCGCTGGAATTGTAATTTTGAAAAGTAAAAATTTTGTGAACATTTTTCTGGTCGAAATACACCAAAAAGTGGCGACACAGCAGTGAAAAAATCGTAAAAAATAGGGATTTTCATAGAAAAAAGCATCTTTTTGATGTAAATAATTTTTGGTGTTAACATGGTCCGATTTGAATTTTATGTTCTACGGAAGGAAGAGCAACCCTTCTTCTACCATACTCTCAATTTTGGTCAACTTGCGCCGCAGGGTCTCAGAGGAGATAGTGTTAGTTGAAGGTTACCATTCTAGGTGCCTGAATAACAACCTCGCGGAATTAATTACTATTTTACAGAATAAAATTAAATAATTCTTGAAAATTAATTAATATTAATATTTTTTGAACAAAGTAAATAATTTTTAAAACTTAAATAATAATTTTTTTTACACAAACGCGAATGGGGAAAAGGGGGTGGCGAATTCGATTTACATATCTAAATTTTTTCTTTTTCACGACATTGTAGCAAAATAGTAGTGAATTATATAAATACCAGCAGTACATTTTTTTTTTCTGGGGTATTTTTTTTCAACCTCGTCACATATTTGCCCCTTTCAATTTAAACAAAGTCTTAATTAAGCAATTATGGCAGCTTAGCAATGGTTTCAATACAGGCGTGACATCTGTATCTCAATTGTTCAAAACCCTTCGAATTTTTTCGCACGTGATGATATCATAGTGAAAACTTTCAATTACGCGCGCTTATTTCTGTCTTTCACTCTGTCTGTCTCTTTACACACACTAACAAAAGCACTTCACTTACACACCACACTTTCTGTGTCGCACAACCCATCAAACACACACACACACACACACACTCACGCACGCACACATGTACATCAATGCTTTCGGAGTGAAATGTTAAAATATTGAGTTTTCTCGAATTTTGTCTTAATTGGTGGTAAAATTGAAAGAAATTTTTTATGGCATCACCCACTGAAGTACTCTGAAAAATCATGGGTACACTCTAATTGAAGAAATTGTGTGAGGAGTAAATCGTTATGTATTTATTTGTTTCTGTTTGCTGTGTTTTTTTATTTTTGAGTAGTGGTTTAAATACTTTCAGTTTAGTCTTCCTCAAATCACTCTGTCGCTATTTACTTTCATTTTATTCGTTGCACACTGTGTGTGTGCGTGTGGTGTAAACCACATTAAGAAAAGCATTTGACACACACACCAGAATGTGAGTTTTCTGTAAATTTTGCTTAATTGGAGTTTAAATTTTAAAAACTGGACCTGACATGACCCGATGCATTCTACTCTTAAAAATGCTAGGTAAATTGTAATTGAAGAAATCCTATATTGTAGATTTCTATAACTCCAAAAGGGAGGCAGATAAAATCTGCCTTTTATAATAAGATATATATATATATATATATATATATATCTGTTTCCTCTTTTCATTGTTTTTGCAAGCCTTATTATTATTGTATCCCCATCTAATAGCGTTATCGTTGTCTTTCGTCTCAAATGCTAGCTGAAGCATAAAAACTTTCACTCACAAAAACTTATTCACACCACCGCAAAGCATTTCATCTCAACCCTGTCTTCTTTCTGCCGCCTAAAACCTCATCTCCCAATTCTCTCTCTCGCTATGTGGTGTCGGTTCTCCCTCTGTTTTCATTGTCTCTCTCTCTCTCTCTCTCGGTATATATCTCACCTTCACTCGCTTCCGCAGGATGAAAAAACATCAGCAAAGTTCCCGACCTGTTTCCTCTTTTCATTGTTTTTGCAAGCCTTATTATTATTGTATCCCCATCTAATAGCGTTATCGTTGTCTTTCGTCTCAAATGCTAGCTGAAGCATAAAAACTTTCACTCACAAAAACTTATTCACACCACCGCAAAGCATTTCATCTCAATCCTGTCTTCTTTCTGCCGCCTAAAACCTCATCTCCCAATGCGCGGTGCGCCCGCCCTCCCACCCCCACTACCAATACCGGATATCTCTATATTTTGCTCCATCTATACCGGATGTCGCTTCTCCCACCACCATTATAGGTGTCTACTCTTCGAACCCCCCTCTTCAATACGCTATTTCACCATGCATTACCCCTCTCTCGATATCCTACATTCTACTTGCCTAGAACCTGTCATCATTTCTCTGAACCACCCCTCCCCACTGGTGCTCCCCTATATTTCTGCACCCCCCCCCACACACATAAAAAGCACCATCCGAACGTGGCCGATGCCAGACCCCTCTGGCACCTGTGCAGGTGGCACGTAAAAAGCACCCACTACACTCGCGGAGTGGTTGGCGTTAGGAAGGGCATCCAACTGTAGAAACACTGCCAGACTAGACTGGAGCCTGGGGCAGTCCCGAGCTCCCCAGACCCCGGTCGAAACCGTCCAACCCGTGCTAGCGCGGAAAACGGACGTTAAACGATGATGATGATGATGATATACATATAAAGTGTATATACATAATATTTTAGCAATATATATGTTTATTGATAACTGTTTATATTCTTTTATTCACTTCAGTCATTTGACTACGGCCATGCTGGAGCACTGCCTAGAGATGAAATTCTGCTGAGGCAAATTTTTGACTCAGAATATAAGCAGTTGGACAAAATGCTGCCAACCAATTTGTCACATGGTGTAATGATTCTGCCAGCTCACATTCTGGTGATACTTTAAGAAAGTCTAACTTTACATTTTACAGATTTTTAACCTGTACTTACCTGCATTTTTGAAGTAAAATTTCAATAATAGATTAACGAACCTTTTAAATTGTGTCTCAAACAACTCTGGTAGGTTAATAATTTTTTTTTTAAGTATAGCTATGCCATCAAAGCATCCTACTTACTAGAATTTAATTAAACCACACTTTAGTTAGAAATATAGCAATGAAAGAGTGAAGCATTAGAGTACTAACACTACATTTGGGGTTCTGCTCAGTGAAATAAATGCAAAAAGGTATGTCAACTCACAGAAAAATCATAACAGAAACCTCTGACTCATGAATGAGCTCTTTCTGTTTTTCTACCACTTATAGTGGTATATACTCCTGAAAGCTGGTTGATCCCCTGTGAACTCTACTAAAACACTTCCAATTCACTCATCTCCCATCATCTATATTGTACCCAGCACACTAGGCTCCCTACTAACTACTTCACCCAATCCCTTCCCTCCAGGACATTCTTTCCAGCCCATGTTTTTCTAGCAGCCATCAACTTGCTGTTCAACAGAAGGAACCTTTACTGTCTCAGTATCACAGGTCCTGAGGGACTGTGGGAAGGCTATGAGTACAAGCACTTTCTCCACCAAACCAGCAACACACACACAAACCAAAAAGCCAAAAATCTGTTGACTGAGAGCCAAAAACTTTCAAATAACTTGAGACCAAACTGTATAAAGCTAGTAATTTAATTGCTATTTAGTTTCAACGTGATAAAATCATTTCCTGTTTTTTTCTTTCGTTTCTGTTTTTATCACACATTCAAAAGATAAAAGACTGTCAGTAACTACTGCCTTATCAGAAAGGCCAATTTTTTTCTTTAATAGTCAAAATAATGCATAAATTTTAAAATTTTCAAGCATGTAGGTAGGTCATTGGTGTAAGAAAAAGAAAAAAAAGAACCTAGATCACAAAAATCAAAAACTAAAATTAGGCAACTGCTGAATTTTATTTATTATTTCTTTTCAGTTGGATCAGCAACATAAACTTTAACTTGCATTCATAATACAGACTAACAGCTTTACAACAGAAAACATACACAAGATTTCAAGTAATTTACATGTAAGATTTGTCACACATGAAAATCCATCAAAACTGTCAGTGCTTCTTAAGCATAAAATGATTTGCAAACTGAAGCCATGAGTTTCTGCAAGATCTTACAAGCACAACTTTTGTTGCTACTCAATCAACATTAACCTGGGGCTAAGTAACAACTTTACTTTTAATAAATTTAATAACCAACAAACTGTAGGTTAAAATTCAAATTGTTGCTGAACCTCAGAGTAGCCTTGATTGGGAAGCTATGAAAAATGTGCAATAACTAGTTAAACTTTATTTTATCAACAACATACGATTATTGAAGGCATTGGTACACTAGTAGCGTTACTTGCATTACACATAAAACACGTTACAGGAAAAAAAAAAGATAAATTTAGCTAGAACATGAATACATAATATACACATCTAAACAAAGTAGTTATGAGCAAATCAACTTACTCATATCAATAAAGAACACATGTAAATGAAGCAACATGCTAAAATAATTGCAGTAACATGCTCTAAAAATATACTCCGATTCTCATTTTCAAGGAAAACCAAAACAAAACAACTTCTGAAAAGACTATGCATGCACACACTTGATTGTGTGCACATATTAAAGTGTGAAATCATGGCAATTTTACTAATTTAACAAAAAAGCAGATACTGATGTGAAAAACTCCTGAGCTGAACAAATATAAAAAATAAATAAATATCCACTTAAAGTTTAGAAAAACAAATCAAAATGTTTAGTAAGCATTAAACTACTGCCAAAATTATAACGTCTATGCGCACAAATACACAAGCACACGCAATACAAAATTTTCCTACAGGACTTAAATGAGAAACCAAAGTAATTAATTTAAAGTACTGTTGCAAGATTTAAGCTATTTTGCAACAACTGGACCGAAAAAAGTGTTGGAAGGACTGAAATAGACTGTGATAAGAATATGAATGTTCAGGAAACAATAATATGCTTCATTAAGAAGGAAATGGGAAGGGGAACACCAAAAGACATAGTGCAACTGCCAACAATTATCTATTTCAATGTCACTAACATTTCCGAAATTAACAAAATGCTCAGTAATTAATAAAATGGAATATTGTTTCCAGTGATACTCTGAAGTCTAGTAAATCTAGTAATGTGAACAATAGACTTTGACAAAAAAATTCAGACTACTTTATGAAGGAGAGGGATGATGTGATCAAATGAATTAGTTAAAAAATTATAGAAGTTACATGTAAGAAGATAAGCACAAAACCAACCAAATTTAAAGAATGAAAGAACAGAGGAAATTAAAACAGAGAGAAAGAAAATGAGAAAACAGAATATCTTTTCATTAGCAAAAGAATAGAATAATGAAATATTAAGACTTAGAAAACTGGTGACAACATTGACAAGTAGAATTATACCAGTAGCAGCATCAGACACCTAGCCTTACCAAGGTCGTAATGGTTGATTAAAATCTCGGACATAGATGAACCATCTGAGCGCTGATCTAAGCCAAGTGGATCAACTGCAGCTAGCTCATGACCGCGGATCTAGTGTGAGAGAAACCAAAAAAAGACACAAATTAGGAACTAGTAGTGAATGAAAGTACCGATCCAGATCCCTGAAAACTCATCTCAACTGTCAGATGCAAAACGAATTTCTCCAAAGCACTGAAAGAAAAACAAATAATTAGTGTTTGTATAATTGTAGGCCTGAAACACACATGCACAAATATACGTGTGTATAAAAGATATTACTACCTATTATTAAATTTTTGATTATAACATTTCAATAATTTTTTATACAAATTCCTTCAGTAAAAAAATTAATGTTTTTTTTTTCTGCTTCTACGCAGCTTACTTCATGATGATGATGAAGCTGCGTAGAAGAAAAAAAAATTTAAATAGAAGTAACTTTAGCATAAAAGTAATATATATTTGGAGTCAATTACTAGTTAACAGTTTCATCAAGTTTTACTTAACCATTATTTCAAGCTGTGAATGTGAAATTACAAAAAATATCTTTACAAATCAAAATTTTTGTAAATAGGTGGTAGGATCTTTTATTTAGCCTTCATTATTCCCTGGAATAAAACTATTTGTTAAACAACTTACATTACATTGTATGAATTCTTGCACTGTTTACTACAGTGAAACAAAATCTTCCAAATGAAAATATATAAAGTTTATAAACTCGATATGCATAGTTGTTAATATCAACCAAAAATTTCAAAGGACTGCCATTAACTCGTAGAAGTTAACTGTAATCCTATGAATAGATCAATATGAACGTAAAACCAAAATTGGCAATAATCAATTTCGTACATTACTACTTAACACTTTCACATATGACAGTGTCCAAAATTTTTCACCGTCCTAAATTACCAACCTGTTTGATACTGCACGTAAATACTTATTCATATTAACATAAAAATTGTTATTATACTAATTTAACTAGATAGACACTTGCTGTGCAACACCATTACTGTATGTTCACTTTCTAAGCTGTCATGATTTGGATGGATTGTCACGATCAGGGTCAAGCATAGGTGATGGGAACTGCCTAGCTAGCACTAATAGGTGGACAAAAGAGGATACACAGCAATAACCATAGAGAGCATTGGCAATGTGTGTGTGTATGTCTGTACAAATACACACACATACATACATTCAGATATATGTACTCGTGAAACATATACATATATAGTGACAACAGTCTCAGATTAGGATTGTCTTAAACAGTAGCTGTAAAGGGAATGAATCAAGTTTATTTTTAAAGAGGCAGTGGTAAGGATGGAAAGCCTGTCACAGATAGAAACATAAAAATTCTGAATTTTTTTTAAATATTTCTTCTGACATTGTTATCTATTCAAAAACTTTTTTCCATATTTGAAACAATAAGATACCAGCTTCACATTCAGAAGTAACAACAAATTTAAAGGATATTCAAATGAAAAACATGTTGGAAAAAAGGAATGAAATATTTCTATTTCCAATAATGATAGCAGTTATGGCAGCAAAACTGAATTTATTCTGGAAACACAATGGAGTTAAAAATGTTTAAATAGGCTGCGTGGTTAGGAAGCTTGTTTCTCAATGACATGGTTTGGGATTCAGTCCCACTATATGGTACCTTGGGCAAGTGTCTTCTACTATAGCCTCGGGTCAACTGAAGCCTTGTTGAGAGAATTTGGTAGGCAGAAGTTTCCATCATATGTATGCATGTGTGTGAAAGTGCTTGTGCCTCCTATAACAGATAGGATAGAATTTCTCTTTGAAACTTCTTGGAAGAAACCTATAGGTAAAATCTAAACAGACTTTTAAATATCTTTAATATCTGAACCAAATTCAGTATTTTTGTAGTAAATATAACAATGAGAATAAAGAAGCTATCCAGGATTATCAACAACAGAAACCATCAGTGAGCCTTTGTATCTCCAGTATCAAAACCAGAATGTAATTTTTAAAAGTTTTGTTGATATTTACATATACAAGATATCAGTGTAACAGTACATGAGGGAGAATATGATCCCTTATATAAAACAAGACCCCGCTTGGGCACTGCACAGAAGACATTTAAATTCTACTACCAACCAGGAAAAAGACTGTCCTCTAATAAAGGAATGGTGGGATACAAAACTCATATTTCCTGCAATATAGAGCATATCCTATTTCTGTTACGCGATTCATAAGGGGTAAGAGACAGGCTTGGAAAACCTAGAAGGAACATGGTAGCAAGAAGCATTACCAAATGGCTAAAAGGACAGCTAGGTGACAAGTATACTTGGTTAAAGGTGAGGCAGAAAGGAAGAGAATTGCAAATGTCATGCAATATGAGGATCAGAGTTCACAGAAAAGGGAGAGCCAAGAAGAATCCAGGAAGACAGAGAATGAAGACAAAGGTCTGGGACGAGTGTTGATATGCAGGTCTCAAGAAGACCCACCCAAGTCTGCAAAACTAAGTTCTGAAGGCATATGGCTTAGTGGTTAGAGTGTTTGTCTCATGATCATAAAGGTAGTGAGTTTGATTCCTGGCAGTGCATTGTGTCCTTGAGCCAGACACATTATTTCACATTGCTCCAGTCCATCCAGCTAGCAAAAATTTAATTGTACCTGTAATTCAAATGGCCAGCCTTGTTACACTGAATCTCTGTGAGAAGTGTGTTAAGGGTTTGCATATCCAAGGAGAGATCGGCCACTTGCACATTAATTTCAGCCTGTTCCATTGATTGGATCAACTGGAACTCTCATCACCATAGCAGAGTGCCAGTTTATGCACAACTGGGCCCTTTGCCCAACATCTTCCTCAAGATACCCTCACAGCCCATCATCTCTCTAACCATTTCATTTGATATCCATTCTTCATCCTTAAACTATTATCTCTACCCACATTTTACACCGATTATCCCTCTGAGCCACCAAATTATTTCTATTTCTCCACCACCATACAGCTCTCACTCTACAAACACACATGTTGGATCCTGTCAAACAGTCCAGCTCATGCCAGCATGATTATTTTATCATCATCATCATTAAATAATGATGATTACTATTATTATTATTATTATTCAAATGCATAAAACAATATTTGAAATTATCATCAGCGATATTTTCATTTGGAATATATTGCAACAATTTTTTTTTTTTACAGCAGTATCAGTTGAAGAATTCAATGTGGAAGTAATGTAAAAAAGAAACATTTGAAAATTGTAACCAAAAAAATTGTTACATATCCTACAGTGGCTCTCAATACATACCCAATCCATAGTTTGTCAGAATTAGCTCTGGTGGAGTCTCAGAATCTAAATCTGCAGAAGCAATTCCTAAAGGATCCAATTTAGCTACATTATGGCCACGAATCTGTTTGAAAAGGAAAGATAAAACGAACAGACATACAGTTTTATCTACAGAATATGGTGTAAGGAACCAAGTATTTAGCTCTCCTCCTTTTAATAGATAACAAAGTAAAAACTATGGGTTTTTTTGTTTATTTTAAATAAACACAGTGTGTGTGGTGTGTGTGTGTGTGTGTGTACATATATGCATATTTGTAAGAACAATCATAATATACATATCAAGAGTAAGTTTGACAAAATATTCCATATAATGTATTGGGTCATCCCATAAATAATGCGTTATTTCCAACTGCATGAACTGAAAGTTGGAGGGGGGGGGGACAGGATAAACTACCTGCATCAACTTGCTATAAAAACAGGTAGTAATTTTACCTAGTCCTTATTCTTAGTGCAAGTTTTGAAGAGTGCAGTTCGATTTTGACAGTTAATTTTTCAAAGCTATAATGGAAGTGACAAAGGAGTATATTTGGCATATTTTGCTTTACAAGCTCAATGAAGGCAACAATGCAACGGAAAGTGCAGGGAAACTCTGGGCCGGAAACTACAGCCTAGATGATGAGGCTTGTCCTGGAAAATCTGTAGGGCTTGATGAGGGCATCCTACAAACCCTGGTGGAACAAAATCCCACTGTAACTATTGAGGAACCAGCAGAGAAGCTTGGATTTGGTTATTCAACCATTCACCTGCATGTCATGAAAAAAGTCAGCAAACTGGGTCAATGGGTTTCTCACAAACTTTGCAAGAGAGAATGTGTGCTCTTCTTTGCTGTCACAATTCACGAACAAACCTTTTTTGGATCAAATAGTGACTGGTGATGAGAAATGGGTTCTCTATAAAAATGTCAATCGCCAAAGACAGTGAGTAGGGAAAGGAGAAACACAAGCACCCCAGGTTAAAGAAGGTCTTCACCCATGTAAGGTGTTGTTATCTGTTTGGTAGGATATGAAAGGTTTAGACCACTTTGAACTTTTAAACCCAAAACAAATGATAACAAAGGAGATCTACTGCAAACAGCTTGAGCGGCTTAAGTCAGCACCAGAAGAAAAACGACCATCTTTGGTTTCAACACAAAAGGTGTTCTTCCATCAGGATAATGCTCAGTGATATACAGTGAGGATGACATTCCAAAGGCTGGAGCAGTTTGAATGGGAAATAATGCCCCACCCACTACATTCACCAGACATTGCCCCATCTGATTATCATTTATTCTGCAGTCTTCAAAATCATTTGGATGGTAGAATTATGAATTCTGTAGACGAGGTCAGAACAGTACTGGAAGAGAATTTTTCCTCACGGACAAGTTAATTCTGGAAGAGGGGCCCCACAAGTCTATCAGATAGATGGAAGAGCATTGTAGAGTATGAAGGGGAGTATATTTTAGATTAAAAAAGACCTTTTTTTATCATAATTTTGAAAAATAAAAGTATAAAAAAATCACATAATTTATGGGATGACCCAATATTTAGTTTTTAAGAGTTATGCAAGTTAATAAGGAGGGAGATACATTTGATGACAAAAATAAATAATCTGAATTATTGTAAGAATATCACTAAATAGAATATAAAGACATTGGGAAAATCTCAACCAATCCAAGCAAATAGCTTATGTTTTTTTATGAGGTAGAAATCTTGCAGAAGTACAGATAATAGATAAACATTTAGGTTGTGAAAAATAGGATGTCATTTCAGTATTGTATTGGTTTCAGAGACCTCAAGTATGATGTAGGTCAGAGTAAGAACTACACAGTAAAAATTGTACTACAAAAAAAAAAAAAGTACCTCTCTTAAATTATTTAGCACACCAATATTGGTCACAGTATTTCTTAAAAACTTTAAAATATTAAGGCAGATTTAGCTTTATAGCTTCATCAACTACTAAATGGCATTTAAAATTTTCTATTCAAAAAGTGCATTAATGAATCTTTGCCACCTTTTACACTAAATGCAACAAAAGATAAAGATATCAATATTGTTAATGCTTAGAACAAAATATGTTTTAGCATTTGAAAATTTGTATTTTAAAAAACAAACACTAAATCTAAAGACTGAATAAGACTATCTTACTCAAATTTAATGAGTTCTTCTATGAATAGTTTGTCCACTGTATATTGCATGTATGAAATTCAACGAATATCAAATTTCAGTCAATAACATTTAAATGCAATAAAGGAAGCAGTCCTCTTTTATGCAGCATTTCATCAGTGTCTACAATAATTTGAAACTTTAAAACTGAGTGAAAGCTTCACCTTAACATCACTTAAGCTTAATGAAATAAACATATCAGATCAGTAATGACAACTGTTCCACAAACAAGTTTCAATTTATTGCAAAACTGAAAAATATTGTCGCTTGATCACAATGAGCAATTTTGTCACTAGAAGCTAAAACTATCACTAAATAGCAAATAGTGACTCATCCAAATAATAACACTACACACACAGAGCAAATATAGGGTTTCATCATGCTAAACAACTCCTCAAAAGTGAAACACATCAATATACTGATACACAGTCTACCACCATTGGCATGGTATCTCCCTCTTTACAAAGATGAGGTCCTACATTAAATACTGTATATCCTGATGAGATTGTGCATGTATTTGATAAGTTCCCTCACACAAGGACAATCAAATATGCTTGACAAACACTGTAGCTGAAAAACTGGGAAAATAAAACTTTCATGGAAAATTCAAAAATAACATGCAAGTTTGACTTTCAGAGGAAAAAGTCCTACATACTGGTAAAGGTTAAGAGTTAAGAAATGCTATAGACAACAAACAAACAAAATATATCAATCCAGCCACTGATTAAATTTTTCTGGTTCTTCATAGATTCTGAAACAAAAACAAATGAATATTGGGAATATTTCTGTAGTATATACTAACAAAACTAAATATCTAGTGAATTATTTTAATTAGTCGGTCTTAAAGGAGCCCTCACAGACTCTCTGGGACCAGCAAGAGTAACCTAGTAGCTGCTCATCTTGAGCTAATGTGCTGGAGACATAGGACTGGGAGAAATAGTGGTTAACGTAAGGCTTGAAAGGAAGGGGAAAGGGGGGGGGCAAAAAGAATAGGGAGACAAGTGAGTTGGAAAGGCCTGAATACAACCAGCTCCAAGGGGTAGGAGTCACAGTGGTAGCTACAGAAAAGGCAGGGTGGGGAAACAGCAGATCTGTGGCCCATAGATATTCAACTATAAAACTAAATTTCAACTTCCAGTTGTTTTAGACTGCATCAAATTATGCAAGAAAATCAGAAGCAATCCTCATTCATAAAACTTAGATTTACTTTGGAATTTCTTTTTCGTCATAAATGAATTTCATATGTTCTAAGTGACAGGTGTAAAGAAAACTATAAACATTTAAAATTTAGACACCAATAAAATATTTAAAAAAAACAACTTAACACTGCTGATAGTTTGTATTCTAAACTGTCATTGCTTCACATTAATCTCCTTCATAACCAAGATATACACTGAGTATATCCCACATATTTATATATAGCACTTGACACAGAATGGTAACAAAACTTTTTGAAATGCAATGATTTGAAAGAAAAAAGATGAGCATAGCAATTCAAAAGCTCATTCCATTTGTATATGTTGAGAATAAAGCAAAGTTATGGATCCCACTCAATAAAAATGAAATAATCAAAAACTAGATATACACAATTGAAATGTAGTCAAATCTAGATTCCTCTTATATAAATTATAGGTTAAATTATAAGTCACAATTTTTCATATTTCAAATAAACAGGCTAATAATCTTATAGAGGACTTGACTCAGATTGTTCTTGAGATATCTAAAAGTACTTCAGCAAAAAGTGTTATATGACAGATGTCTCTTATATCATCTTTACAACCTATAAAACTTGTTTTGGTTATGAACAGTTTCATTTATGTACATGATGGATTTTCTAAGTTCAGATATCATTCTGCTGATAAACATTGTTTTACGCTTAAATTCATGTATTTATTATAATTAGAGCAACAGACAAACTGCTTTGCAGTATATACTTCAAATCCTTCTGGGTTGACTTTGCCTTTCATCCTTCTATGGCCAATAAAATAAACAACACTCAAGTACTAGAATCAAAATAATTGTCATCTCGAGAACTAATAGAAAATTATAAGTAACAGCTTTATATATTACCATAAAATATTAGTTTGAGAATAAACTTTTGACCACTTGTCCTGAAATATAGTCCTGGTGTCCTAAAATATAAGTTATAATGATACATGATTGCACTGCTCTACAAAAGATTAAAAAAGAAAAGAAAAAATTTATGTTCATAAAACCAAAAGATGCTCAATACTTTAAAAGTTTGTGTGCTAATATGACCATCAAGGTACACTTTCTCCATAGCTGCTTAGATTTCCATACAGTTTTGAGGATTTGATTGTGAAACATGGGAAGAAGTTCTATAAGGATATAAAGTTGAAAGAGGAAAGGTACCGAGGCAGACTAGATAGATACAATGTGATAGACTCTCTACTGAAACCTCCAAAATAAATATCCTAATTGCCCATACAAAAATAAATCATACAAACTGAGTTTCTCTAGACATTTTGATTGGTTGTATAAAGTTACTATGTTCTTTTCTTATTGTTCTAAACACATTCCTTGCGTGTATTTCATTAGCTGTTTTGTAGGATTTGGGAAAACGAAAAAAAATACACATGCATATAAAATCACAGAACAAATCTAGCAAAATAGATGTCCCAATTGCAATTAGTGCCCCAAATTCACTAAAACCTCATTCGCATATAAATAATGTTGAGCAGAATTATAATTAAGCAATATTTTGTTTTAATATAAACACTTGCCTATATAAAAACAAGCTTTAAACTGTGATTGAACTTATTCAGGATTTTTATCAAATACTTGTGTAAATTATCTTATTTCACATTTGTTTCAAATTAACTAAGTTTCACTTGCATCATTCTCTGCCACATATGATGTAGAAAAGGCATAGGTAGAAGCTCCATGAAATGTACCCGACATAAGCTATGGACACATAAGAGGTGCAGCAATATTAAAAGAAAGGTTAACTGGGGAGATAGTTTTTGTGTGTGGTAGATGCACAGGTGCAATAAACATGGAAGATGTACAGGAAATAGATTCCATTACATGTCAGGGGTAAAAACTAGAAGTAGTTGATGGCTTCCATTACCTAGGTGACCAAGTGAGTAGTAGGGGAGGATGCTCTGAGAGCATAAGCGCCAGAATAAGAATAGCCTGGGCAAAGTTCAGAGAGCTCCTACCTCTGCTGGTGAAAAAGGGCTTCTTACTCAGAGTGAAAGGTAAACTGTATGATGCCTGTGTGCAAACAGTCATGCTACATGGTAGTGAAACATGGGCTGTAACTGCTGAGGATATGCGTAGGCTTGAAAGAAATGAAGCTAGTATGCTCTGCTGGATGTGTAATGTCAGTGTGCACACACGACAGAGTGTAAGTGCCCTGAAAGAAAAGTTAGACATAAGAAGCATCAGATGTGGTGTGCAAGAGAGACGACTGCACTGGTGTGGTCATGTGTTGTGTACAGATGAGGACGGCTGTGTGAAGAAGTATCACACCCTAACAGTGGAGGGAACCTGTAGGTGTAGACCCAGGAAGACCTGGGATGAGGTGGTGAAGCACAACCTTCAAATGTTGGGCCAATCAGAGGCAATGACAAGCAACCGAGATCTTTGGAGATATGCTGTGCTTGAGAGGACCTGGCAAACCAAGTGAGATGGTAGCTGTGGCCGATGCTAGTGTCGCATAACTGGCCTATTTGAAAATACCCTTCAATCGTTAGGCAATATACTGCACTTGTGAAGATGTGTTGAACCAAGTGAAACCGTTGTTGTGGCTGGTGTCAGTGCCATCTGACTAGCACCTGTGCCAGTGGCACATGAAAAGTATCATTCAAGCGTAGCCGATGCCAGTGCCACCTGACTGGCATCCATACTGGTGGCATGTAAAGAGCAACAGTCAAGTGTGACCGATGTCAGTGTTGCCTGACTGGCACATGAAAAGCAGCATTCAGGCGTGACTAATGCTAGTGCCACCTGGAATGCACATAAAAAGCACCATTCAAGTGTGGCTGATGCCAGTGCCACCTGACTTGGCTCCCATTCCAGTGGCACATAAAAAGCACCCACTACAATTGCTGAGTGGTTGTCATTTGGAAGGGCATCCAGCAGTAGAAACCTTACCAAATCAGATTGAGTCTGGTGCTACCTCCCAGCTTACCAGTCCTCAGTCAAACCATCCAACCCATGTCAGCATGGAAAGCAGATGTTAAGCAATGACAATGATGATGATAAAGTAAGGATATTAAATTTATTGTGAACAGTTCCAAAGGGTGTCGGTGAGATATTTTTTCTTCTTGAGAAGCTGTATGCCACAACTAAAATTTTCCAGTACATTAGGTATGCAGATATGCCTGGTATGTCATTTTTAGTCAAGTTTCATTGTTTCACTGACATTCTAAATATGACCTTTAATATCAATATGCCATACTAACATTTAGAATATCCCTTTTTAAATAAGAAGGCTTCTTAATAAGACAACTTTCTTTCACATATGATCTAGAATGCTAATAACCAAATTTAAAAACACTACAACTGTAAAGTGTATTTTGAATTATTGTAATCAACAGCTATTCCAAGTAAAAGTATTAGAAGACTTGGACAAGAAACTCAAGTGAAATAAAAGTTTTTATTGAAGATACTATAAGTGGTTACAGATAATTCCTTCCCATTATTTTCTTCAATTTCCATATGGACATCATTAAATGAAATTAATGAGTTGGAATGATTTGCAAGTGAAATTAGAACCTATTGCTTAATATGAAAATCTATAATGAGAAATAAGTGAATAGCAGTTGAGATCAAATAGCAATTTTAATCAGCATTATCATAAGTGTTAAAAAATAATCATTTTATAAGGAAAAGTTTCTTTCTAGATACTATTTGTGGTTGATCCTAAATTTCTTTAAGTTATATTTAAAATATATTCAAAATATCTCAGCGAAAAAAACCTAACTTGTTACTTACAGTGTACTAATTCCACTTACTCTGACAGAGCTAGAAAAAGCTTTTATCAGGCTTCCATACCTTTGTGAAATAGGTGGTTATCAGTAGTATACAGTGAATATTGGGTATACTTTTATTTGTAATAATGGTTACTGGTTTGAAAATTCCCTTACACTAAAATAAACAAGCAATACATTCTAAGATGTTTAAGTGTTGTTTTATACATGAACTTCAAGTGATATCTCTTCCTCAATATTTATTTTACTAGGTACAAACTGAATAAACCCTGATTATATATTAAAAAAAATATATTCTATGCTAACACAAAGTTATATGACTTTCCAACCACTTACCTTTGTTTTGGTACACATATTGCAAGCATTTGTAATATATTGTGAATGCATAATTTATATTAAATATACACCCAAAGTAATAATGACAAAAATGTAATGAGCTAATAAACATAAAAATTGAGTTTTAATTGTCAATGTTTTACTTTTTAGTGCTTGTATTTTTGCCAAGTTGGTGTATGTCTGCAAATTTACAAGTGCATATGAAGCATACACTTCAAGCTAAATATTCTTCCCAACACAAACTATAATATCAGATTAAATAATGATTAATGGTGATTAACTACTTGGGTTCAGAACAAAAGTTATACTGCAATCAAATTTATAACGTTCTCATGAACAATTATGCAATAAAATAAGAAAGGTTATGTTTAAAATTAAACTTAATCTAGAATAACAAATAATCAAACAAGAAAGCTAAAAGATTATTTAAGTCAGTATTTACTAATTCAAAATTGTAAACAATTAAAATAGCCTAAGCTAAATTGTTGACAAATTACCATCTCGGTGTATAACACATGAGTCAAAGCTTAATTATTTTTAAAAAATATTGTATAAAAATGTTAATACAATATTAAAATGAACTAAATTGGAGTACTATTTTTGATTGATTTCTTCTCTATTTAAGGAACTGGTTTTTCACTTTGTCATTGTCTTTTCTTTCAATCATGATAAACATTTTTTTATTGCTATATTTAAGTAGAGAAAAGGCACTTTACAGGTCTGAGGTAATTGCAACTGATATACTGAATATGAAGTTGAAAAGTTTTCTGTACATTTCAAGGAACAATCAGAAAGGAATTCTCCATGACCACTCTCCTTGAAATTAGACATGTAATGCTTTAGAATTCAGACATTGAAACATTATATTTAATGAAAAGCAGTCAGGTACAATATGTAAATACACATTGAGATGAAGTGCAGTCAGTAAGTATTGAAGAATAGAATCAGGACACAGAATGACACCAAACCAGGAATTTAAAGTTAAAGAGCTATTTCGGCTTCAGTGGAGAAAATGGTTGTACCGCAACAGGCTAATTATAAAATAAATTTAAATAACAGTTGAATCATGCAAGGAAAATTAAGTATTAGTTAAAATTTTAACTATCACTGATTGAAAAATCTATTTAAAAATAATAGAGGAATACACATAGAAAGAAATACGAAAATTACTGCTAAAAAGAAATAGTAAATTGAATAAATTTAATAGTTGAGAAATATAGCCAATATTCATTTAAAGTTGAGTATAAGTATTTCATAGTTGACTACAGTATTTGTTCCTTATTTTTAATTCTTATAAAATTCAACAATTTTGAATTCCAGAAACAAAAACGATATTAATAGATAAAAAAATATATTCCACAAATAAAAATCAAATTCATATACATTTGCAGCCACTTCCAGATGTTACAAAATCACATTAAATGCAGGGTTAAGTATCAAATTGATCTACGAGTTATAATTCAATGAATACACACATGCCTCTAAAATCATAACCAAACCAGCTTAAACACTATAGTAAGCATATAAATCAGAGCATAACCAAAGCTCTTAAATAACAGCAGATATAATGCAGGATAGCAATCTTTTCATCATCATTTAATGTTTGTTGTCCATGCTGGCATGGGTTGGATGGTTTGATCAGGACTAGTAAACTGAGGGGCTGCACCAGACTCCAGTCTCATTTGGCATGATTTTCTACGGCTAGATGCCCTTCCTAGTACCAACCACTCTGAGAATGTAATGGGTGCTTTTATATGCCACCGATACAGGTGCCAGTTGCATGACACCAGTATCTGCTATGATTTCACTTGGCTTGATTGGCCTTCTACTCAAGCATAACATTTGTCACTGCCTCCATGAGGCCTTATGCTCAAAAGGTGCTTTTTATGTGACACCAGCATCAGCCACATTCCCTCCGTGAGGTACAATCTCATTTAATAAATGAAACACTAATATATATATATATATTAAGTTAATTAATGAATCATAAGGGAACATAAATCATGTAATCAACTCCATTAGCTTACAGCTGTTTCAGCTATAAGAAGCAATATTTGTGCAACATCCTTAAGCTTCCTCAGAGCCATTAAAAGGAGGTGTGTGTTCATTTCAGAAAATAACATATTTCAAAGAATGACTAGGAAAATTTTTTAGTTGGCTTTAAAATAAAGTTTGATTGGACATATATGCAATGCTTCAACATAGCCACATCCCTTTGGTTGGAAATAAGTAAAAGATCATAAATTATGCCATGAAGCTACAAACACTAGAATGTATATTTTAGCATTATACACATATATATTTAATTTTCTTGAGAGATTTACTGCTGAGCAGCTTTTGCATAAAGCAATACATTTCTAAATAGTGAGCTGATTAGCTCTTTTCAGAGTGTTTGAAAACATTTCTCAGTATTATATAGCTTATCAAGGCAGCAGGCTGGCAGAATTGTTAGCACACTGGAAAAAATACTTTGCAGCATTTCTTCTGGCTTTACATCCTGAGTTCAAATTCTGCTGAAGTTGACATTACCTTTCATCCTTTCAGAGTCAACAAAATAAAATAAATACCAGTTCAGCAGTGTGGAGGATAGATTCGACTAACACCTCCCAACAAAATTTCAGGCCTTGAGCTTAACATTATATATCTTAGCAAAGCTCAGTATTTCCTCTCTTTCCCCATGTGTCCAATTAAAACATTTAGCTACATTCCTGTTTGAAATTTGTCTCTACTAGAACAAACCATACAAATAAAGAAACTTCATTATATTTCAATTTCCTGACTATTTTTCACTCTTATAATGGAAGCTAACTATCCATTTTACAGTTCCAACAACTAAATTAAGAAAATCTCTTTAGGGACAAAAACAAAGAATTTCAATTATGACTAGCAATTTTTTTTAAAACAGAGGAGAAAACAGTCAATAGAGACTTTGGTTAATGATATAAATATACAATTGTTGCAATAAAACATTGGACCTAAACAATTGATCAGGATCATTAATAATCACAAATCACAAAGCTAAAAAGCAGGAGTAAAACTGAAAATATTTATTCTGCTGAATTAAGAGGAGTTTCTAGTAGAAGTAACTGAAAAATAAATGGTTGGTTTTTGTTATGTTCCTAGGTGTTTATGTGAAAATTATTTTATAATCAAATAAAAATTATCCACTCCAAGAAAATAGCAATCATCACCTGTTATCAAATAAAAAGAAAACAGAAAAGAATGCAATTTTCTTCAAATTCAAATACAGCACTGGCTAATCACAATGCAATAAAAAAAGAGAGAAACATTTGAAATATTGATTTTATAATTTTACAAGACTGATTTAAACCAAAATATGCATGTAGCTGCTAACTTAAAACTTTACAATGGAATTTTTACAAATTAAAGCTTTAGAAATGAGTGAAGTATATAAAATATTATTAAATTAACTATTATAATGATTAAAATTATATATTTCTCAAATAAAAGAAAAAGCTCTCAATGAACAAAGGAAAAATTAACATATTTCTCTACTCTTACAAAGAAACATAAAAGTAACCAACATATTTTAAAAGTTACCAATTAATGCTTTATTTTGATGATGATGGTGATGCTAACAAATTATCTATTCTACATCATTTAAAAGCAGAAACAAGCACAAAACAATCACCAATTAATCTCACCTGATAAGACCGGATAATCGACTGCACGGAGAGATGATGTTCAATAATCTTCTCACTGGGCATAGCTGCAGCAGGCACCATCTCTGTACTGGTGGGTACTGGAGCTCCACCTAATGTAGGTGGACGTATGTAGGCAGAACTAACTCCCCTTGCTGTATTTCGAAAATACACATCCCAAGACTAGAAATGGAAAGAAAAAGTTTTCATAAATTAAGTATGCATATATCACAAATGTTTTTAAAATTATCCAAAGAAAAATACTATAACTTATCATAGAGCTAAGTGGCAGAGTATATGCTAGTTCTTTAAACTAATAATGACAACTTATTCAGCTAAGCGACAAAATTCACAAGTTTTGACAGTGAATAACTAATAGCAATATAAATATGATGCAGCAAAGACAAGACTAACATCAAATAATGGAAATAAATCTGCAACCAAAAATTTGGGTAAAAAATAATCATACTATGTTTACTTTAACTTCATTCCATAAAGTTGTTATTGACATTTTTTTTTTTACAAATAAAACTAAAAGAACAAAGTTTGTTTTTTTTTTCTTATACCATGCACAGCACCAACATTCTAAGTAATTTCTACTTTTTTATTGCTGGCGTGAATTTTTTCAATTTTGTAAAATTGTTATCTAGAACTAACTATTATTTAAAACAGTTTGATTTGGCCCTGTGCAACTTAAAGTTTCAACAGCTCATTTAAGGTACCTAGCTCGTCTAGAATATACTGAATTTCAACCTAAACAAGTCCCAGTATCCATTCATCCAATATAACTAGTTGTAAATGTTTAAATTGCACAATTCTTCAGTCTTATCTAAGCTTTAGAATTCAACTTGTTTTACACACAAACCAAACTTGTATTTTGTGTAGATTGATATTCTCAAATCAATCCTGAGAGGCTCACTTTATTATACAATTATGAAAGTTTCCAAGGCCCCATAAGTAAAATTTGCAACCAGTAATATGAGGGGTTTGTGCCAATAATATATATATACATAAGTGCAGGTATGGTTATGTGGTTAAGAATTAACTTCACAACCACATGGTTCAGCATATTCGGCAATTTTCTATTATAGTCCCAAGCCCTTTGAGTGGTTTTAAGAGATGGAAACTGAATGAAGCTTGTTGGGTGCATGTGCGTGTGTACAAGCACAGTTCAAACCTCATTGTCCTGACATCCTGCTAATTGTAAACACTGTCATACAAATGATGTTCTTCACTTGCAATCTTCCGTGAAAATATGCCTGACTATTGCAATGGTCCTGTTTGAAAGGGTAAGGGGAAATATTGGCCTACTTGGGAACAGGTAAGAGTTGGTGACGATGGCATCCAACCATAGAAAATCTGCTTCAACGAATACAAACATAGAACAGTGGTTGTTAAAACAATGATAAAGTGATTCTTGTAGAATATTAGGTTTATATTTGAAAATTGGAAAAAATAGCTAAAACAAAGTGGACCACAGACCAATAAAAATGCTTTCACTCATGAAGTATATAGTGTCTTTTATCATCATTATTAGCATCATTTAACATGTTTTCCATAGCATGGGTTGGACGATTCAACTGGAGTGAATGAGCCAAAGGTCTGTAGTTTCTACAACCAAGACTCCCTTGCTAACACCAACCACTTTACAGAGTGTACTGGGTGCTTTTCACACGACATCCGACTTGTGAAGCCATCAAGTAACTTACATGACAAGACTCCACAACTGAGTGGGAAGTAGTATTGAAGGAAGTGGCTTGACGTCAAGTGATGAAAGGCTCAAGTATGATAAAGGGATAGGAACAGGTATTTGCAGTAGAGAGATATATGGTTACCCCAGTTGGAAAAAGAAGGTGGTTAGGCTGTGTCAATGTGCAACCTTAAATTATAGGAAGGTGAATATAAATGGTATACGTCGGTAAGTAAATGGGAGTGTGAAGGAGAGTGACAGATGGATATGAATGGAGATGAGGGAAATGTAGTGAGTGGTAAACATGATGGGAGCATGATTGATTGTGAATATTAGTCGAAGGGAAAAATGAAAGAAGTAGGTATGGATGAGGAAGATAGAAGGTGGTAGCAAAGATGTGAAGTAGTGACAGTGTGGTGCAAGAGGGATGAACAGTATTAGGGGCAAAATCAGAAGTACATACAGGTAGAAATAGAGGAAGATAATTCAAGGTAGTGGAAGGGAGGGCTTCTGTTGGAAAAATTAGGTGTATAGGGAAAAAGGGAGGTAGAAGGGGCATTCAATGGAAAATACCAAGAATGCATGGAAAAAGGTGGTTCCACAAAGGAGTACTGAATGCGCATTGTTCTGTTATCAGCTGGGTAAATAGTACCGTAATCAGAAGAGTGACAGAGGGTAAGATGTTAGAAAGGTGACTATTTTTTAAGGGATGGGGGTCATAAGTGTCAGATTGGTTGCAGGGGAAGACATATATGCTTTTAGGTACTCATTTTTGCTTAAGGGTCATTCCATGAGTGGTCCCTCGTGAAGCTTAACCTTTAGCACACTGTAAACGTACCATATCACCATACAACTTTTATCCCTGCTCAATGCAACACAATGCCCCTGAAGCTACAGGGAAGAAAACTTGTACAACGCCAAAAGTGACAAGGAATAACTTTTATGGTTTTCAAGTTCTTACAACTTTTAAAGGAAAAATATCATTCTCTTATCTTATTTTCTCAGATCGCTCCAAAATGACAAGGATAACATCTTTTTCTACAGTAAGTTTAAATCAACGATCTGTGCACTACAAGGAACTTCAGTCAATTCAAAAACCAATAAGTATTCAAAAATTTATTATTTCTTCTGAGATCATGGTGTTTCAGCTGACTAGAATCCTTTTGTTACATCGCATGGAAAAGAGGAGAATGATGGGAAAAATGCTATCTGGCAGAAAACCTTGCAGATAAAGGAAGTTGCTACAAATCTGGACAAATTTATTGCTGTGGCAAAAAAGAAGTTTTCATCGTGTTATTGCTGCTTGTCCATCACAGCCAACACAAATTTTTGAAGGAAAGAATGGCAACCCATTCAAGATCATGAGGAACAAAACACTTTCATTACATTGAAATAATTAATGAAACTACTGTTGGGAATATATTGTCACCTCCCTGAACATATCATCTGCAAACTGTTCAAAACAGTGGAATCAAATGAGAATGTGGTAAATTCTATTAAGAAAAGTAAACATTTAAATATGAAAAAGGTGGTACAAAAAAAAACCCCAAAGTGCTACCAGCAGTGTGTGAAAAAAATCTGATAGAGTAACTGTTTGTAATTGTAAAACAAATATCAGATGGAAATATGTACACCACTGACAATATGGACAAATCATGAATATATGAAGATCAAATAGTTGAACCTTGCCTTGTCCTGATATGACAAGTCATGAAAACTAAGTTTGACAAGGAACTTTAGACTTTCATAATGCTATGAATTAAATTTGATAAATTTATTTTGCTTTTTTTTTTTGTTTTTTGTTTTTGGTGTTTAAGTTAAATCAAATTTGTTGTGATTAACAACCTTAGCAATATTTTCATGTGAACTGGACAAGTTACAGAATACTTTTGAGACTATCAGAGCACGTTCCATATTTTTTGTACAGTGTCACTTCTGGAACACAATGTCAGCTCAAATTAGAACTTGAGTTTGTATACTTTCACAATTTCATTTCTACAAATGCAGCAATCGTTTTCAATTTAAACTAGTGTCTGAAGAACAATTTCTCAGACAATTTTGCTTTGAAACATGCTCAGTACAAAAAAAGGCAAATTTTTGCAGGTTATGCCCAGAACATAATTTGTTTGTCAAAACAAGAAACACTTTAACTGTTGATCAATAAAATTTTGTTGGGAATTGTAACCCTCCCTCTCTTCTATTCACATGTGCATTTCTAACACACAGGTTTTGTTCTTTATGGAGAAATTAGGGATTTCGCCCTTTCACATGTCATATCCAGAACTTATGTAATGGCCACTGGTTTTCTCAAGAAAATCACCAATTATGTAGGAGAATAAAATACATAGGAAATACAAAGGTGTATGTAGGTCAATGGAAACTGCAAGTACAATAATTTACAGTAAGCACTCAGACTTGAAAAACAGATTTGAACTGAAGCTATTTTCATTGAAACCATTGTCTAACATAGTACAAACCACAAAACATTTCAACAACACTTTCTCCACTTCTCTTACATACATCCACCAAAATCGAAAATTTCAATTGTTCCAATCAAACAAAGCAACTGCTTTCAGCAGTATCCCCTACTGATGACCATGCCTAGTGTACGACTCCCAAATATGTGACTGTATTACTATCTGTTGGTGTAATCAGACTTAATAGTGAGGGTAAGTAAGCGTAAACCTGTATGTATGTGTGCATACATGTGGCTGCAAGAAATAAGTCATGCCTGCTAAATAAAATTGGGTCATCTGCAACACAGGCTTCCACATTAAGCTGGGTATATCAGGTTACAGATTGTTCAGGAATCATCATCATCGTTTAGCGTCCATTTTCCATGCTAGCATGGGTTGGAATGGACCAGCATAATAGATTAGAGGTTGGTCACTCAACATACTGTAGTGTCTTTTTACTTTTAACATTCTACTCACTTTTTTTCCAGTGTTTACAAGCCTCTCCATTTTTATGGCTCCATAAACTACTGTCATCTTCAATCTAGTTGAAACCTTCCACCAGTCACAGATTTGGTCTATAGCCCTCAGTGGGTTGTCCCATAGGAACTTCCAGCTGTCTTCTATGCTTTAACCCTTTAGCATTCAGATTATTCTGCCAAATGTAATGCATATTTATTCACATTGTTTTGAATTAGTCATGCATCATCTTGCAGCTTTGAGATTCTCATGAAGTGATGGCTAATTTTTTAGATGAGCATTGTAAGGTAGGTGTGAGAGGTTGCATAATATTAGGCCAGATATGGCCAGTTTGAATGCTAAAAAGTTAAATCTCTATCTCCTTGCTTCCATCAAATACTTCAACTTGTACATTTCTAAAGTTCAGTTTGATGGATCTTAAAGCTTCCATATCTTTTTTTTCCAAACTGATTGTTTTCTAAGCCTGCCAACCTCTAAGTCCTAAATTACTAACCATTAGCCTGTGTTGGCTTGTACATTATGCCCAAGAGGAAACACTTAAGTGTCTATAACTATCTGTCCATTCCATTACCTGGCCAGAATTAGATCTATTTAGCTTGTGTGTTCACAAGATTAATATGCGATCAGGTGAAATTAGTGTTACAAATGGTCAAGTCTTTAGTGTCAGAAAGTTCTTGTAGCCTTATTACCCCTTTGCTCCTCAAACCAAAGCACATTGTGAAATTCATTAGAACACTGTCCAACATGTCTCTTGAAATCACCAACCATGACAAGAAAGTAACTACTATTCATCATTAACATAGTCTGCAAATTGTCCCTGTCCATCTGCCAGTTCAGATTGTGGAGCATATGCAGAGATCAATATCACTGATATATTAACTAAGGTTAGTCTAAGCTCAATTATCCTACTACATACTTTTACTACTTCAATTACTTATTCTACACACTTCTCTGTTAATAAGATGCCTACTCCATACACAATGTCACTGCTGCTGCTAACTCAGAAGAATTTATTATCTTTGTTCCTTGATAGTGAGGAGATTGTTTAAAGTTCGTCTCCATTTTACTTTTCACACACAAAACACATCTAAAAGACTGCCAAATTCCAAAAATTTATCTAGAGAAAGATGTGTCATAAATGGAAAATTCCAGAGAGTGCCCAGGTTCCTTGGAAATGCACAGCTGTTACAAGTCAATTGTTGAAAGTGATATCACACACCTAAGGTTTTGCTTGTCCAGCCCCATTAATTAGGCCTCAGTTTATCACCATGAAATGTCATAGCAACAAGTCTTGTATGCACTACCACATCCTATATACTCTACAATGATGAAAATGTTGAAAAGAACTGCATATATTCCTATGAATAATCATGAAAAGAAAAAGAGAAAGTATTTCTGTTTTTCAATATCACAGAGAGTCAAGTTGTTGGAAAAACCCAGTGTAATTGTGAAGTGTCTGATTGAGAGGTTTGCCATTGAAACGATCGCTATATTTGACCTTCAGAAATAGGACACACAGTGGAATCCTATGTTGAAAGTGATGAACAGAAGTTAATGAAAAACATTGCATAAAGCAAAAATGTAAATCTTGATTATGCAATGATGATGCCATCAGTGTCAGAGAAAATGGAGCGGTGTGAACTCTTATTATTTTTATACAAAGTAATCTTTTTTGGCACATATCAAATGAATACTAAACAAAGCAATTTTACTTTAAATCCTAATTTCACAGTTTTCTCCTTTTGTTAAATTTTATTCATCTAGTCGACTTTTTAAAATAGCAGACATGGAAAATATGTTTTGTTAGAATTATTACACCACCTTATATCTTTAGATAGATGTTTTGCATATATTTTGACAATCTTGGAGAATAACGTGCCATTTTCACTTTTTAGCTATACGTAAACAATACTTCCTTCATTTCTTTAAAATTATAACAGCATTTAACAACTGTCTTAAATTGTTTCAAAGTCTTATTGTTAGAATAATATTACTATTGAGAGTATTCATTTGCAAAACTGAGAAGGAAGAGTTAAACTTAAATATAACCACATTGTCATTAATCTATTAGTTTCTGCCTTTCTTGTGTTTGTGGCTTGATCTTCACAATTTGTTTAGGGAGATTTAGCTGATAATTCTAGCCAATTGAGTAATCCCTCAAATTTTAACTTTTGTGAACTAACATCAAAGAGGAAACACACTTATTAAAATTATTCCAATATCTTCTGATAATTTTTTAACAATTATTTCACTATTTATTTCTATCTTATTTTCAAATATCATTTCACTAACTGGAACGATTTAAAAAAACATGCAGTGTTGTAGATAAAACACTTCAGACTCCAAGCATAAACGATTACCAAGTTTTTTTTTTTGTACACACACAACACAGGATAAAACAGGTGCAACAAGGCCAAATGGCTACGGAGATCCTTCCCAGTCACAAGGTTCCAGTTCGATACCAGTACATGGTATATTGGGCACGTGTCTTTTACCATAGTGAGTCTTTCACAAAGTTGGGTTAACCCAAACCTTGAATGAAACTGGATAGATGGAAACTGTACAGAAGTCCATTGGAGGAATTAACCCTTTAGTGTTCAGATTATTCAATCAAACATAATGCCTATTGATTCCCATTGATTTGAATTAATCATGCATTATCTCATATCTTCAAGATCTTGATGGTGTAATTACTTAACGTAGAATAATATTGTGGGGTAGGTTTGAGAGCCTGGATCTGGTCAGTTTGAACATAAGACAGATTAGCTATTTTGGCCAGATATGGCCGGTTTAAATACTAAAGGGTTAAACCTGTAATTCAAAAGGTCCCTTCATGCCACACATTGTCACGCTGATTTTGCCAAAAAACTTTAAGTGCATATGTCCCTGTCGAATACTCACCCACTAATATGCTAATTCAATGAATAGGTAACTTTGACTGAACATCTGATTATTCATCAAATCCATTGTTCATTTAACATCTGTGTTTACTATTTGAGTAGGATTGAACAGGGACATATTTCAGGCAGCACGTTACAGCTGGATGCCATTCCTGTAGTAAACTCTTACTTGTTGTTTCAAGTAGGGGATTTACATACACACACATATATATATATATATATATATATATGTGTGTGTGTGTACCACTAGACTTCAAGAGCTTTGAGATTAGTTGTAATATTTAACAAGAAAAAAGCAATGTAAACATCATACCACTATTTTAACCAAACAAGCAAAGTAGTGGAATGTGAGCATTTGAGCACATGCACACACACACTCATGTGACAGTTCCATATAGTTTCTGTCAACCAATTCCATTCACAAGGCATTGGCTGACCAAGAGCTATAAAAGGAGACACTTGCCCAAGGTTCTGCAGACTGAACCCAAAGTCATGTGGTTGTGAAGAAAACTTCACAATCATAAATCATTGCTTTAATATCCACTTTTCCATGCTTATATGGATTAGATGGAATTTGTTGAGGTATGTTTTCAACAGACGGATACCCTTCATATCACCAACCATCACCTGTTTCTAAGCAAGGCAATAATTTTCCATATATACATAAGCAATGTACTCACAAGACTTTGATCCACTCACAAGACTTTGATCAACCTGGGGCTATAGTAAAGACACTTACCCAAGGTGCTATGTAATAGGACTGAATTTGAAATTATGTAGCTGAGAAATAAAACTTCTCAACGACAAAGTTACAGTTGCATGCTAACATGTATATATTATATATATACATCATCATCATTGTCGTTTAATATCTGCTTCCCATGCTGGCATGGATTGCATGGTTTGACTGAGGGCTGGCGAGCCAGAAGGCTGCACTAAGCTCCAGTCTGATCTGGCAAAGTTTCTACAGCTGGATGCCCTTCCTAATGCCAACCACTCTGAGAGTGTAGTGGGTGCTTTTTACGTGTCACCAGCACAAGGGCCAGTCAGGTGGTACTGGCATCAACCATGCTCAAATGGTGCTTTTTACATGCCACCAGCACAGGACCAGTCAGGTGACGCTGGCAACAATCATGCTCGAATGGTGCCTTTTACATGGCACTGGCATGGGAGCCAGTCAAGTGGCATTGGCAATGATCACGATCGAATGGTGCTTTAAATGTTCCACTGGCATGGGTGCCAATCAGTTGGTAGTGTCGTCGGCCACAACAACAATTTCACTTGCTTCAACAGGTCTTCACAAGTGCAGTTTATTGCCTAATGATTGAAGGGTACTCTTAAATGGGCTGGTTATGCTGTACTGGCATAGGCATGGTTATAGTCTCACTTGGCTTGCCGGGTCTTCTCAAGCAGAGCATATCTCCAAAGGTCACTTGTCATTGCCTTGGTAAGGCCCAATGTTCAAAGGTCATGCTTCACCACCTCATCCCAGGTCTTCCTGAGTTTTACTCTTCCACAGGTTCCCTCAACTGCTAAGGTGTGACACTTTTTCACACAGCTGTCTTCATCCATTCACAACACATGACTATACCAGTGTAGTCATCTCTCTTGCACACCACATCTGATGCTTCCTAAGTTCAACTTTTCTCTCAGGGTACTTATACTCTGTCATGCATGCACACTGACATTACACATCCAGCGAAGCATACTGTCTTCATTCCTTGGAAGCTTACGCATGTCTTCAGCAGTCACGGCCCATGTTTCACTGCCATATAGAATGGCTGTTCACAGATATGTGTCATAGTCTACCTTTTACTGAGTGAGAGGCCCTTTGTCACCAGCAGAGGTTAGGAGCTCTCTGAACTTTGCCTAGGCTATTCTTATTCTAGCAGCTACACTTTCAGAGCATCCATCCCCGCTACAACTAGTTTTTTCCCCAGGAATGGGACGGAAGCTATCAACTACAACTAGTTTTTCACCCAGGAATGGGACGGAAGCTATTTTCTGCACATTTTCAGTGTTTATTGCACCTGAGCGTTTGCCACATGCAAAAACTATCTTCCCAGTTAGCCTTTTTTTTATATTGTTGCACCTCTTGTGTGTCCATAGCTTACACTGAGTACATCTTATGGAGTTTCAACCTACGCCTTTTCTAAAGATCAAGCATGGCCATCTACCTGAAGGGATTTGTGCTCTGTCTGCCTTCCTACTTATTACGACTTTGGTTTTTGCTTGGTTGACTCTAAGGCCTTTCAATTCTAGACCTTACTTCCACACCTGAAACTTCTCTAGTTCTGATAATGACTCATATAGGTATGTGTATATGGTATATGCAATTGAGACAGTATTAAATTTAAAAAGTCTTGATGTATATACACTGTCAATGAGCCAGTAACAGCAGTATTTGTCTTGAGGCAACATTTCTTATGGCCTTGCTGTGTTAAAAAAGAAAAGTATTGACAGGAAACAAAAGAAAAATCATCCCAGCAGCAGCCCACTTAAATACTGTGTGCATTTCAGCGTTTTTAATGACGCATGCAGTCAGCAAGAGATTCTCACATGGGTGAGAATTTCTCACTGATATAGGAAACATTGAATAAAACGTTTCCTGATATTATGAATAACTGCCTGGTTGAATGAAATTCTGGCATATGCATTTGAAACAGTATTAAATAAAATAGCCATCTATATATCATACTTGGTTATTTTAGTTTTAATAATTTCCTTCTACCAATCCCACTTTTGTCAGTCCAAGATAGAACTTGAGAGCACAAAATTACCAAGCATATTCATACAGCCATGCTTAAACCTATATATCATCATCAATTAACTTCCGTTTTCCATGCTGGCATGAGTTGGACAGTTTGACTGAGGTCTGGAGAACCAGCAGCTGCATCAGATTCCAGTCTGGTCTGGAAGAGTTTCTACAGCTGGACGCCCTTCCTAACGCCAAGCACTCCAAGAGTGTAGTGGGTGTTTTTCATGTGCCACCAGCACAGGAGCCAGTAAGGCAGGCCTGGCAACAAACATGTTCAGATGGTGCTTTTCAAGTGCTACTGGCACAGGAGCCAGTCAGGGGGTTATTGGCATCGGTCACGATTGGTTGGTGTTTTTTACGTGCCATAGGCACAGTAGCCAGTCAGGCAGACCTGGCTTCGACCACGTTCAGATGGTGCCTTTGATGTGCCATCAGCACGGGAGTCAGCCAGAGGACACCGGCCCCAGCTACGATAATGGTTTTACTTGACTCAACAGGTCTTAAGCATATATTGCCCAACGCTTCAAGAAGCTATAAACTACTTGTAGTTTTCTCCCCTGGAATGTGACGGAAGTTGTTTTCTGCACATTTTCAGTATTTATTCCTCCTGAGGATTTGCCACATACAAAAACTATTTCACTTTAGTTGCCAGATCTCAATCACAGCGTATCTCCAAAGGTCCTGGTCTCCTGTCATTGCTTGTGTGAAGCCCAATGTTCGAAGTAATGCTTCACCATCTCATCTCATATCTTCCTGGGTCTACTTCTACAGGTTCCTTCCAAAGTTAGGGAGTTAGGCACTTCCTTACACAGCTGTTTTCATTCATATGTAACACATGGCCATACCAGCACAGTCGTCTCTCTTGCACACCACATTTGATGCTTCTTATGCCCAACTTTTCTCTTGGGGTGCTTACACTCTGTCTTGTATGCATACTGAGATTACACATCCAGTGGATCATACTAGCTTTATTTCTTTCAAGCCTACGCATGTCCTCAGCATTCATGGCCCATGTTTCACTGTTGTGTAGCATGGCTGTTTGCACACATGCATCATACAGTCTACCTTTCACCCTGAGCAAGAGGCCTTTAGTTGCCAGCAGAGGTAAGAGCTCTCTGAACTTTGCCCAGTCTCTACACTCTCAGAGCAACCAACACCCCCACTACAGACGTTGTTTTTTAAGTAGCAGAAGCTATTAACTACTTCTAGTTTCTTCCTCTGGCATATGATGGAACCTGTTTTCTGTACATCTTCAGTGTTTATTGCCCCAGTGTATCTGCTACACACAAAAACTATTTTCCTGGTTAATCTTCCTTTGATATTGCTGCACCTTTTATGTGTCCCTTCTTTTTCATGTCTACTTTTCCAATTGCGCATGGATCAAATGAAATTCATTAGTAAATCAAATGGATCAAATGAAATTCATTAGTAAAGCATTTGCTTTTGCTAAGCTTGCTTTAAGGGTTCTCAATTCCAGATTTTCTTTCCATATCTTGAATTCCAGCTTCAATTCTTCTACTGAAAAGATAAATTATCAGTATGCAGGGCATCCCACAGGCAGTACCTTAGATTCCTCTGTAATGGCTTAGAGAAATAAAATAAATAGAAAGGAACTGAGAACTGAGCCATGATGTACCTCCCACATGCACACTAAATTCATTATTTAATTCATTGCTGATTTTCACTTTGCTAACTGATCTTTCATATATAGCATGTATGGCTCTAACAAACCATTCATTCATTCTTAATTTCCTTAATGACCACCAACTCAAAGTGCATGGGACCCTATCAAAGACCTCCAGATTGACAAATGCAAGGTATAGGGAAATATTCCTATCCATGCATTTTGCTTGCAGTTGTCTCACAAGGAATATGGTCCCAGTGGTGCCTCTTTTCAAGACAAAGCCAAACCCCATAATCCTGTCCCTAATCAATTTTGCAATAACCATTTATGTCACATCATAATCCGGTTTAACACTGATCTCTCAGTAGTTACATCTCTTTAGTGCATCTCCTTTGCCTCTTTAATTTATGATGATACTGCATTGGGTATGACTGTGTTACTTGAATTACTCTTCAAGTGACCAGCCTGTGCCCTACTTTGCAGTGTATTTTAAGAATTTCAGCAACTATCCCTGCCAGCTTATTTTCTTTCCCTACCTTCATGTCCTTTATTGTTCTATCTACCTTAATACTGTCAACTTGGATGGCTGGTCCCATTGTTGACACATTCAGTAGCTTCCCAGAGTAACACCTCTATACCTTTCCTACCAATGTCAGTGAGAATAAGTGTACTATTATCATTTCACATACCAGCATGGGAGCCAGTGCTGCCTGACTGGCTCCCATACCGGTGGTATCTAAAAGGCACCATTTGAGTGGGGTTGATGCCAGTGGCATGTAAAAAGCACCCACTACACTCTCGGAGTGGTTGGTGTTAGGAAGGGCATCCAACTGTAGAAACTTCACCAGATCAGATTGGGGCCTGGTGCAGCCTCCTGGCTTGCCAGCACTCAGTCAAACCGTCCAACCCACACCAGCATGGAAAGCAGACATTAAATGATGATTTCTCACGAAAATTTCAATACTGTCTAGCAATGCAGAACACTTGATGCCATAAAATGCGTGCAAACTTCTTTTCTGCCTCTCCTCCAGCTATGCATACCTGACATTCAGCTTCTTTTTAACAACTAGGTATTCTCTGCTGCTCCCTTTCTTCCAGTCTTTTCAGGGTTGTCTCTTTGCATTTAAGGCACTTTCTATAGTACTGTTGCAATGCACTAGCCTGCATTTAGCTGGAATCATGCACTAGCCACATGTCTGTCATCCCTAGCACATTTTCCAGTAAAAACTGTTAGTTCTGTTCTCTTATTATATGCCTCTATCTTATAGTCACAAACCACTAGTCTATATAAGAAGATACTTCTTTTGGGAAGAATTTGGCATTTACATACATTATATATGTGTGTGTGTGTGTATGTGTGGTGCTTGCTCTATCTTTACAGATGATTGGCATTCCTCTGTGCTTCCTCCCTGTCGATAGCTTTTCTAACTTTCTGTCCATGACCTCTCAGATGAATATTCAATCCAACAGCGTGATGTGCATGGTTTGAAGCATAGGTAACTTTTATTTGTGGTATATGACCTTTGTGTGCTGCCAAAAATATCAACATACTCACGAGGTTTGGGTCAGCATGGAACTATACATGAATGCACTTGGCCAACATACCACATAGTGGAACTGAACTCAAAACCATCGCAGCTGTAATATTAACCTTTTAACCACACAATTATACCGACATACTGTTATATAATATTGTATCATGATGCTTGTTTAACGTGGGATTGCATAACAACTGTTGATATCTGATATACACCACCATCAACCTCCTTGATCATCACTTCCTCTCCAACAGGTCATTCAGTAGTGATATCACTTATGCTCTCATCATCATCATCATCATCATCATCGTTTAACATCCGTTCTCCATGCTAACATGAATTGGAAATTCGACCGGGGATCTGGGAAGCCAGAAGGCTGCACCAGGCTCCAGTCTGATCTGGCAGTGGTTCTACAGCTAGATGCCCTTCCTAACGCCAACCACTCCATGAGTGTAGTGGGTGCTTTTTACGTGCCACCTGCACAGGTGCCTGGCAAGGCTGGCAACGGCCACAATTGGATTGGTGCACTTTACGTGCCACCAACATGGAAGCCAGTCAAGGCAGCACTGGTATCGGCAACGATTCAGATAGTGCTTTTTACGTGCCACCGGCTCAGGGATCACAACTGCAGTTTCCATTGATTTTGATGTTGGTGTACTTGACTCAATGGATCTCAAAATGGTGTTTCTTCACTTGCCACCTGCACAGGAGTCAGTCCAGCGGTCCTGGCAACTGCCAGTCATAGGATTGGTTCAATGACTGGCTCTATTACCAGCTAATACGCAACAACCATTACCATCTCCTAAATTCTCCAAGTACTACATTTTCTATTTCTCCCGCCGCTAACACATTCACCCAACCATTGTATTTCTACCGTCATACATTTGTTTTTTTCACTATCTAATTCTGGATTATTTGTTACTGCCCTTTCTTCTCACCCACTAGATCATGTTGCCCCAAATGAACAGACACAACCCAGAATAGTGATGAGTCTTTAGTCTTGTTGAATACACAGCAAATTTAGAAGAGTTGAAGCCACAACAAAGTGCACGGCATTCCTTCGATATAACACGACAAAAAACATTTCACTTCGGGTATTTGCGTGGAAGCAAATGACAGTTCGATTCTGTTTTCTGCTTGGAAATTTGCGGATTTTGCATTCACACATGAAACAGGTAAGAACAAATATGCAAGGCATTTTTTTTTCTTCAAGTTTAAAATGAGACATTACTGGCATAATTTCCACAACCCACGGAAATATCCGAAGTGAAATGTTTTGATTTTGTCGAGTTATATCGAAGGAATGCCAAGTGCACTAAATAAACCCTGTAAATTAGTTGGCGAATGAGGAGACAACGTAAAGTCCGGAATCAAGACATCTCTAGTGTTGGTGCCACGATAAAATGAACCCAGTACACACTATAGAGTAACCGGTAAGAAGACGTGCAGCCAGGAGATCAGTAATTCCAAATAAAAACTGACTTTGGCCGAAACTAACTTCCAACAAATGCGAGTTAGGAAAACATAAAATGACATACACCACGATACAATATATATAAGTGTCTGTGTGTGTACGTGTATGTCACGGTTGAAACACTCACATAAAACAGTAAAATATATACCCTGTAGTTGCATTTTTTGGGTGGGACAAAGCATCTCTGGTGTTTAATTCACCTACCCGCCTATATAGATATTTATGAATGTACGTTGTATGTATCTGTAAATCGCCTTGTGTTATATGTATTTTCGTGTCGACTTGAAATCGGAGATATTACCTACACTGACTTATAATCATATAAGTGCAGAGATATCTAGCTCTTCATCTACTGAAACCAAAAAGAGCCGGTGTAGGAATTGGCTCCGATTCAAATCTGCTTCAATCGTTCTCAAGGTGATAAAGACGAAAGAGACGTAAATCTTTCCACAAAGTAGGTAGCAGTAGTCTCAAGGTCAAAGCAGTAACCGACGTCAAAAACAGTAAGGATGTATCTTCTAAGCACGTAACAACGTGCCATTACGTCAAAATGAGCGTAGACTATTTTACGGTTAACACCAAGCGAGGAAACAATGCCAATGAACACTTTACCTCTCTACTCGAACTCTGGTGATAGCAGCATTAACTAAAACTAGTTAAGACATTTATTTATGTTATTTCTATTTTTAAAATGGTAAAAATTCGGTAATAAATTCGAACAACAAATAAAATAGTTTACGTTAAATTAACTAATTTAGATATACTTTAGATGATAAACTATTGTAGAAATGTTTAAGAGATAGTTTTTTGGGGAAGTATATAAGGTAGCATATTGATAGTTGGTTAATAAAATGTCATTTCCAGACGCTTTCCGAACATGAGAAGGTTTTAATCCAAAGTTCCAGGCGTAAAAATTACATACCAGCTTCCCACGTGTTATGTAAAAGGAAAATGTTTTCAAAAACTACCAACAGGAATGGGCGGGATTAATATAAACTTCATTATTGGGATCAACCTAAATTAGATATGAGGGGATTTTATTATTGTTGATACATTCAATTTACTTACTGAAGTATATACTACACACAATGTGAGCAGTAATTGCCTCCCCACCCTACACCAAAGTAAGGTTTAATTATTTTCATTAACCCGCGATTTTGATGAGGGCTGTGGTACCAAGAACGACAACTCTTGACTCACAGATTAAATCTTGTACAGCAAGGAATTTTAGACGCCTCGTTACAAGAAATTGGTAATATTCGAAATTGAAGCAATTTTAAAAACATACTGGTAATACTTAGCTTTAAAACAGATTCCTTTAACTTCGTTTAAACGTTTTTGACGAAGAATAATACGTAGCGTCATTCACTTTAGGAATCTGGCTTTCAAACGTTTATTTTTAAATTAACTGTAATAATTTTAAGTGTTAATTTTATTCCTAAATTACATTCCTCCTTTTTGAAAATTTCCGATATTGAGTAATAAATATACTCACACCTGAACTTATTGGTTAACATTAAGAAATCAGTTGATAGAATTATGTAACAACCATTGCATATGTAATAAATCTTATATCCCAAACGGCAATGTTTACAAGGAAGATTATTATTTCCTAACATACAAGTAGACTATTGACACGTTTCTGTTGTGGTAGAGATATATGTATATTAAATATCATGTAAGATAGGCGTAATAAATTCCTGTTTACATCAACTTTGTTATTTTTTTTTTTTTCAGCATATCATATTACTTCCACTCTTGTGAAAGAACTAGCATATCTGACTCACGGAGGATTAGTTATAAAACAGAACATATATATATATATATATATATATATATATACAACCTAGAAAATACTTACCTTATGTACACTGTTCGGATCTTTCTGCCAAGCAGAATACATTTCTTCCAAGTAGGAAGACGAGCTCCCATTAAGGAAGGGTTCTGCAGCTGCTTGGGTACCATAGTTAATCCGATTTGACTTTGGGATGGAATTTGAAGTCTTGGACTGATGGTTGTGGAGAGTAGTCCATGCCTGCCGCTGGTGCGTGATACGCACAGGAAATTTGAAAAACGTCCTGCTAATGCGGTACATGGTTAAAACGTTCGTTTGATATGAAAATGTCTTATATTGTGAAAGAGCCGAGGATTTATACGACGATCCAGTGTGGCCTTTTCCGTAGCCACTATCGTTGTTGGGTTACTTCGTCGGAATTTGATAGGATAGGTGTTGGGTAGTAAAATATCAACAATATTTACAGGTAACAAATTTACTAATTTCTTCGTCGTGCTGATTTCGATACCAACAACTTTACTTTATTTTGTTTTCTTTGGAGGAACTTTATCTTTTTCTTTAACCTTGACAGCTATTTGTTAGAAGCATTGTCAACATGAAAGGTTTTATAGGGTAAATCGTTTTACTTAATAACTGACTTTTTAGCCAATCACTCAAAGTTGTTTAAAACTTTGAAATATGACATAAGAACATTAAATATTTCATAAACAATCAATCACGAGAGAAATTTTCGGATCCTCCAATGCTTTTTTTTGGCTTAAAAGAGTGAAATATGGCGACGTCGAAAGCCAAAATATTCTGAAACAAATAAGAGTTAAAAATCAAGTAGTTATGGAAATAATTACAGGAAATTTCAAACTATTTAATTGTTGGAAACAAAAGGTAGTTAAAATTCATTTGAAGTGTATAAAAATAAATGTATATATATTATTAATTGAACGAAACTTACCTCGGATCTCCTCAAGCGCGGTCATATACACTACCGTCGTCAGCTACACTCTGCCTGATGACGTCATAGCTCTCTAACAAACGCTCTGATTGGTCAATTCAGTGGTGGTAGTTATACATGCAGTTAAGTCAAGTTTCTTTACATCATATTGGTTAAACTTTTCAAAATGTTTGCTAAGTCTCTTCTTCTTTCTTAGAGAAATATTTTTACGATTTTTAATTTTATTTACATTAAAACTAAAAATGGAGTTTTCAACATTTAGATTCTGCAGAATGTTCTTCGAATAAATACAGATACATAAATAACATACCACCTGTGAATAACTATCTGATCTAAGATTTTTTTTTTCCCATTATTTAAACTTTTTAAAGAAATCTAAAAGGTAAAATTAGCTTTATTTAATATAAATATGTTAATTAATATGTCATTATCGTCATCATCAACATTTCCGTCACTACCCTGTGTTCACTTTCTGAATCTTTACAGAAGACATACTCTTTCAAGATTTTCTCAACAAAAATAGAGAAATGTGAAGTTACAATATTAATGCCTTTCCTCGGAGAATGAATTTAAAGAGCATTTTTTTGCAAAACATTATAGCAACATATTAACTGAGAAGTTCTTTGCTCTCTATTTATCTATTCATGCACTTTTTCATATTTGGTTTATGACCCAGTTTAATAAATTTGATTGATACTAAACTATGAGGTATTAGAAACTAAATAAAACCACACACACACACACACATACAAATATGTTCATATTTCAAAATGTTTTTTTGACCCGTGGGTTGCGAATGGTTGCATTAAAACGCAAATTCTAATAAAGTAAACTTTACACATCTTGAAACGAGAAGCTAAAAGGTCAGAACAATAATTGTATGAGATAGTGTTATGGCATTTAGATTCAATACTAGATGCCAGAGAAAGAACCATTGTTGGCAAATGAGATTAAAATTTGCTATCCCCATTCCACTATCTAAACCCACCAAGCTACATTTTATGATAAAGGAAATGTCAGGTAGAGAAAAAAATGTTAGATATTATGTCGGTGGAGTGCATGTGAAGTTAATATAACCCAGGTAAGCAAGAGTGGAAAGCAAAATATTCATCATAATAAATGGTGGAATCATCTGAGCAGTAGTTGTACTTTAAAAAATCTTTTAACTATCAAAAATTCTATGTTGCTTTTGGCCTATCCTACCTTTTCTCACAAGTAAAGCTCTTTGAATGTCTTTCTTTCAACATTAAGAACATTGGATAAAACTCTCTTAACTTTGAAATCATTATTGTTACAGATATATTCTCTTGCTATTTTTACTCACTCCATTTCTATAAAGAGAGTATAGAAGTTGAATCATTTGTTAACCAACATAACCTGTACTGCTTTTTCTTTCTTTTTTTTTTTAGATCTTTGATTTTTAATTAAACTTCTATCTACCTTACACACATTCAACATTTTTATCATACTCAACCTCAAATGTGGAGTGTAGATAAACAGATAAAGTGGTTGAGTATGACAGGCCTGGTAGTTCTAAAATGCACACAGGAATACCAGTGGCAATATTGAAAGAAGTGGTGACACTGGATCTCAAGAGCTTGAACCTTGCAGATGAGATGACACAAGAAAATGTTGCATGACAACATACTATATAGTAAGACCTGTCCAAGAAAGGAAAAATATGCATTAAAAATGATGATGATGAATGAATTATTATTATTATTGTATCATCATCATCACCATCTCAATGTTGGTAGAATGGGGTAAACAATAAAGAACCAGCCCTAATTGTTTTTCAGTATTTAGTTTCATTTTCCAGTGTAGAAATGGTGCAAATTAATTATAGCCCCTCCCTCCACTCTTGTAACAAAGGAAAGCCTGAAAAATACTTAAGATATTATAGTTTATATGTTATTGCAATTAATAGCCTTTAATCTACTTCCCACTTTCAAGCATAATTGTTCTGTGGTTTCATTTCATTGGGTTCAATAGTGTTTCTTTTCAAAGCTTTCAAATATACTCATTTGTAGATCTTATCAATAAAACTAGTTTGTTCCACCCCACCTAACACTGTTTGTTGTTCCATGGTGTATGTGTTTTATTGTATATTTTGAACCCATATGGATAATAAAGAAATCAGCATCATCATCATCATCACCACCACCATCATGATCATCATCATCCTCATCACCATCATATGAAACAACTTCTGTTAAAACAAAAGTGCCATGTTTTCATATCAAGTCCACAGTGGGGTAATGATGATAAGATAGGTTAAACTAGGCCAATGTGGTGAACATTGATGGAATGAGGCAAGACTATCAACTTACCCTACGTGCTAAAAACATGTACCAGTTTACAAGTGAATAATCAATACAATGTTAAACTTGTGGACTAAATGTTATACAGTATTTAGCTCTATCGCTTAATGTCAATCAATTATAGCCCTTAACAATAAGTTAGCAGGCTTGTGAAAGTATTATTACCATTACTATTATTTTTATTGTTATTATCATCATTAAGGTGGCTAACAGAATTGTTAAGGCACAGGGCAAAATGCTTTGTGGCATTTTGTCCATCTTTCAAATTCCACCAGGGTCAACTATGCTTTTGTAGTGTACACTTAGTGAAATTTTCTCTCACTCTCTCTCTCTCTCTCTCTCTCTCTCTGTTATATATATATATGAGTACGGACATAGCAGATAACGGCTAGCCTTCGGCCACTTGGATCCTGTTGTGTTCACTACTCTGATTGGTTGGTATTGGCGCAATGTGTCTCTTGCTCTATTACGTGCCAATGTGCAACCCAATCAATTGCAGCCTTCTGATAAGGTCCTGTGACACAGTCTTCTAAATTTCCGTTGGAGCCTCCTAGTCCCTATAAAAGGCTAGTTACAACAATCGTATTTCATCTTTGGTTCTAGACCTTCTAAGGTCTAACCACTGATCACAGAGCACACAGCCAGTTCCAGCGACAACCACACCAGCAGCTCACATGGAGACTCAACTTTGTCCAGCAGCATTCAGGACCTCCATCTTCTTAACAATGCCAACAACATCTCTATGTACACAGCAACATTCACTCAGGTGCAACTCCTCATTGTTTGTGAATTACTTCATTGTGGTTAACAGAAAGTACAACCTGTGAGATTGTCCTGTATCAAGTGACCAGTAGCGGCATAGTAGCCACAACTGCTTACATGACATGTGCTTCAACCAGCTCTGCATCTATGCCACAACTTCTTATTACAGAACTTCAACTATTGTGTACCTGACTACGAACTGGTATTTATCATCATTATGTGAACTTCTGGTGTCCTATTATTAACTCTTTCTACGCTCTGCATTTTATCCCACACGCATACACCCTTGTTTGTACACACATACACATTATGTATGCATGACAGCCTGTCTATTATTATTATTATCATTATTATATATGTACTTATGTCGCACATACAGACACACATGTTAACACCTAAATAAAATCTTCTCTTAAACCTTCTATCAGTTGTGTCGGCTTTCTTTTCCTGCTGGCACTCGCATTCATTTATCCTTTTTGCTTTTATTGTAAAGAGACTGTGCAGTGTATTAAAGGAGTCATTTATTCCTCACCTCTCCTTTCACACGGTCGTTCTACACTTTCCATCTTTTCAGTGTCGATAAAATAAGTACCAGTTGAGTACTGTAGGTCGATGTAATCAACTCTTCAGTATTTGCTGTAGCCCATCTTTTATACCAAGACAAAACATGTACATGATAACACTTCCAATCAGTTAAGATCAGCAGCCACGAGAGCCACTGCCTGGTACTGCATCAGGCCACTTATGATTATTATCATTATTATTATTATTATTAAGGCGATGAGCTGGCAATATTATTAGCACACTGGATGAAATGCTTAGCAGTATTTGGCAAAATTTGAAACCATTATTATTATTGTTATTATTATTATTATTATTATTATTATTATTATTAGGGTGGCAAGCTGACAGAATCATTAGCACACTGGGCGAAATGCTTAGCAGTATTTTGTCTGTCACTATGTTCTGAGTTCAAATTCTGCTGAGGTTGACGTTGCCTTTCATCTTTTTGGGGTCATTTAAATAAGTACCATCCAAGTACTGGAATCAACGGAATTGACTTAATCCCTTCCCCTAAATTTCAGGCCCTGTGCCCACAGTAGAAAGGATTATTATTCTAAATATTAATATCATTATTATTATTATTAAGGTGGCAAGCTGTCAGAATTGTTAGTATGCCAGCATTTCACTTGTCTTTACATTTTGAGTTCAAATTCTGCCAAGGTTAACAGCGCCTTTCATCCTTTCAGGGTTGATAAAATTAGTACCAGTCATGTACTGGGTTTGGTGTAATCAACATCCCCCTCTCCTCAAAAACTGTTAGCCTTGTTCCAAAATCTGAAACCGCTATTATTATTATGTATAATGGTGGCAAGCGGGCAGAATCATAAGCATGCCGGTCATAATGCTTAGTGGTATCTCATCTGTCTTTATGGTCTGAGTTCAAATTCCGCCAAGGTTGACTTTACCTTTCATCTTTTCGGGGTCGATAAAATAAGTACCAGTTGAGTATTGGGGTCAATGTAATCCACTTATCCCCGCCCACAAAGTTGCTAACCCTCAGCCAAAATTTGAAACCATTATCATTATCATTATGTGAGAGGGAAGGACACACCATCAAAGTGATGCCAAGGCACAAATATACAAAGTTCAGTACACCCATCATAACCACGTCTGATAAGGGTACACCAGGCACATGCATCACAACCATCTGTGTGCAATATGGTGATCTCATATCAAGATAAACAATGTATGACCTTGCAGGTGGAACCCAATTAGAATTTTCTTCAGGTTGAGTAACCCATCCCACTCAAAAGGCCCTTGAATAAGGATGTTGAATGAGACACACATGTTTCCAGAGGTAAATTATTTAAGCTCCAAAGAATTCTTCTCAACACATAGCTATGATACTCCTTCATTACTTCTGCTCATGATTAGAGATGAACATACCTGCAGCTACTAAGGGACATGCTCAACCGGTTAAGGTCAAACAATTGACCAGCAAATCTGTGGTACTGAGCAGAATATTTGCTGTAGCCCATCTTTTATACCAAGACAAAATATGTACATGATAACACTTCCAATCAATTAAGATCGGAAGCCATGAGAACCAATGCCTGGTACTGCATCAGGGTATTTGTTACTATTATTATTAAGGTGGCAAGCTGGCAGAATTGTTAGCATGCTGGGTAAAATGCCTAGCGGTATTTCATCTTTTTTCACATTCTGAGTTCAAATTTTGCTGAGGTTGACTTTCTTAACCCCAAGATTCCGAGTTCGATTCCGGGCAGTGACCTGAATAATAATAATAATAAGAAGAAGAGAAGAAGAAGAAGAAGAAGAAGAAGAAGGACGAAGATGACAACAACGACGAAAAATGCCTTAGGAATGAGAACCCAGGTTCAAGATTTCCCCAAGACACTTGATGAAGACTGGAGGGTATATCAGCCGAAATTTTGTGTTAACAACAAACAAGATGAGGACAAATATTCCTCAATTGTAAATAATGTACATAATTCCTCATCTCTTAAATATAGAAGTGAAGCAAGTAGTTTTGAAGATAGCAACAATAATAACAACAAAGCAGTGGTGATTCTTTCATATAGTCAAACATAATAATCTGTTCCTTTAGAAGTTCCCTCGACACAAATGAAACAAAGTTAATAAACTTATTGTTATTAAAAAAAGATGTTGAAAGAATTTTGTCGACCAAAATGCATTTCTTTGGAACAACAACTAATCCAGGAAAGAGTTTAAGGAAAAAAATTATATATTTCAGATTGTGAACAGGTGGAAGTAAGCTATATCTGCCCTCAAATAAGAATTACATAAAGTACATCAGAACATATCAAGAGAAGCCCTCTCAAAGAAAAGACAAAAGTTACAGCACTATATCTTCAAAACTGAAATCTCAGTTGTTCAAATTCTCCACCCACTCACCCATCCATCCATCGACTCTACCCATCATTCCTAGGTGGGTTCTTAGGTTTGAGTCCTCAGGCACCTCTTCCATAGGGCCATTACATTTTCTGGCTGCATTCCTAGCATGTCCAACTAAGATTATGACTATTATCCTGCTATTTCATTTTTGTCTGCCCCAGTGAGCTTGGCTTGAAGAATCCATTTAGTGATGCTTTCCTGTGGTATCCAAATCACATGTCCATAGCACTAGAGCTGTGACCCCTCAATGCAGAGAAGTAGTGGCTTCACCTGGCAAGATTCCCTGATCTCCAAAATACATGCTCTATTGAAAAAGATTATTCCAGGTACCTTTGAAAGAACCCCACTTCAGTCACTTGTATCCTCAGTTGTACTCTTTTGGTCATACCCAACATTTATTATCATATCATCAGCATGAAAACCAAATTGAATTCATCATCATTATCATCATCGTTTAATGTCCATTTTCCATGCTTGTATGGGTTGGATGGTTCAACCAAGGTCTGGGAAGCCAGGAGCTGCACCAGGTTCCAGTCTGATCTGGCAGTGTTTCTACAGCTGAATGCCATTCCTAATGCCAACCACTCTGTGAGTGTAGGGGGTGCTTTTTACGTGCCAGGGGAGGCTGGAAGCATCCACGATTCGTTGGTGCTTTTTACATGCCACCAGCATGGAAGCTAGTCAAGGTGGTGCTGGCATTGGCCACCTTCGGATGGTGCTTTTTACGTGCCACCGGCACAGGTATCACAACTACAATTTCCATTTGATTTTTATTTTGGTGTTGATGTACTTGACTCAATAGGTCTCCTCAAGCACAGCAGGTTGCCCTATGATCCAAGGTAAGCACAGCAGGTCACCCTATGATCCAAGGTAAGCTCAGCAGGCCATTCTGCGATCCATGGTACTTTGGATGGGCTGGGGCTGCTATGTGAAACTGGTGCAGGAAACAGCCATGGACTCATGTTATTTGTCAAGTCTTCGCAGTCACAGCATATCTCCAGAGATCTCGGTCTTTCATCATTGCCTCTGTGAGACCCAACGTTCGAAGGTCATGTTTGACCAATTCTTAAAAAAATATAATATATTGCCCATGAGCCGTACCAACAAGATATATGAATATAAAAACATGCACCAAATGGAAAATAGAAACTGCAACACAAAGACATCACTTTATGCTTTACATTGACAATTAACCCTTTTGTTACTGTATTTATTTTGAGATGCTCTGTGTCTCTTTCAATTACTTTAAATATAACAAAAATTTTAGTAAAATAACTTAGTTATCATAAAACTAGTGTTAGGAGCATAAATTGTAACTAACATTTGGTGGAAGATTTTAATTCAAAACATATGCAAACAAGACATTTGTACTCAGAGCCAGAGCCGGTTTCAGCCAGGTTGGTAAAGAAAGGCTTAATATATCTATAGAGATCACAGGAGAAAGAAATCCTGCTCAGAGAGACAATACAGAACTGCAAACTTCAACTGGATTCAAAATTTTATCCAACTATAACTAATTACATCTTTTCCATCACAATTCAAAAAATATATGAAAAAGAACAAAAGACAAACATGAAGTATTCTTCTGTTCTTCTAAATTGAAGGCTGTTGGAAAGGGGAAATGACATGTGAGTGGTGCAAAGAAATACAAAATTATATATATGGGCTGTGCAGTTAAGAATCTTGCTTTATAACCACATGGTTTCATGTTCAGTCCTACATCTTGAGCAACTGTCTTCTACTAGATCCTCAGCCAACCAATATCTTGTGAGTGAATTTTGTAGATGAAAACTGTGTGGAAGCCTGTTGTGCATATGTACATACGTATGTATGTATGTATATATGTATGTATCGTTTCACAACTGATGTTAGTGTGTTTATGTCCCTGTAACTTAGTGGTTCAACAAAAGAGACGGATAGAATAAGTACAAGGCTTACAAAGAATAAGTCCTGGCATTGATTTGTTCGACTAAAGGAGGTGGTGCTCCAACAGGGCCACAGTCAAATGATTGACACAAATAAAAAAAATGTATGTAGGTACATATGTATTTTGACATTGCCACTGAGAAAACTGGTTTGCTTCAGTATTTATTTGTTTTCTTTTACAACAGGTAAAAATTGCCCTCCAAATAAGACAGGTTTTTCATTACCTTTAAAGAAAGGTCAAATATATTCAAAAATATACTCACCTGTTTCCTTCTGTCTTCTTTAGTTTGTTCTGTATTATTTTCTTCTCTTATTGATATATTTTATATCAGCAACTAACCCATATCCTTACAATTCATCTACTAAACATTGAAATAGTCACTATTTTTATTGGAGTAAATTATTTTTTTCACATCCTATAAGGCAAGATCTATAGATATTTATACAGATATTTATTCATTTATAAATTACATACTTTTGCATAAACATGGCTGGATGGTTAAGAAGCTTGCTTCTCAAACATGTGATCTCATCTTCAGTCTTACAGTACAGCATTTTGGGCAAGTGTCTCCTACTATAGCCTCGAGTTAACCAAATCCTTGTCAGTAGATTTGGTGGATGGAAGCTGAAAGAAGTCTGTCACGTATGTGTGTATATATCTATTATATAAAATCGGTTCTGTCTGTGTGTGTGTGTTCTAGGATCTCGGGCATCCTCCATCTGATTGCGCTCAAATTTGATATGTAGATACTGACAGTATCAGGGCATGTATAAGTCTTGAAAAAATTACAAAAATCGATTCCTGGTGAGAATGCGATCGATAAAGCCATTTTTGTCCTGCTTTTCTTCCATCAACCTGTACATAACTGCACCTTCCATTTTTTGTTGTTTTTGTACTGCTTAAAGGCACGTTTCTTTCCTGCCAAGCTTACTGTTTAAACCATGTTTGTGTTCTCCCAGGCAACAGCCTTATCATTACTGATACTTTAAACTCTTTGGTTGCATATTTGTGTGAATAAAATCGTTTTTCTTTGGAATAAAAAAAAAGTCTATCTTTATTTCTTCTTTTGCTGGTGTTTCAAATTTTGGTTAAATCTGTGTTTCTCAAAGGAGAGGCCTCTGGAATGGTCGGACAAGTTGTTTTGAGAAAATTTGGTTTAAATGTTTGACAACTCAGCACTGTCCATTGGACGGGGGGGGGGTTGCTCGTATATATATATATATGTATATATATGGAAAAAAAGTATATATATTTCATCATGTTGAACCATTAATCCCAACATATCTTCTCTCTCCATTTTTTTTCTTTTTTGTTCTCTCTTCCTTTTTTTTCCCCCTTAAATCTCTTCTTTCAAAGAGCATAGGCTCAAAATGTCAAAGACTTTACCATTCTTCCAGAGCATTAAACTAATACACCTGCTTGTTGTTTCCTCACCTATCTTCGTCTTTTGTTCTCTGTAAATGTGAACTATATTTATATATCTCTTATTATAAAAGGCAGATTTTATCTGCCTCCTTTTGGGAGTTATACAAATCTACAATATAGGATTTCTTCAATTACAATTTACCTGGCATTTTTAAGAGTACAATGCATCGCGTCATGCCAGGTCCAGTTTTTAAAATTTAAACTCCAATTAAGCAAAATTTACAGAAAACTCACATTCTGGTGTGTGTGTCAAATGCTTTTCTTAGTCTGGTTTACACCACACGCAAACGCACACACAGAGTGGGCAACGAATAAAATGAAACTAATTCACTTACTGTGGTGATTCTTTCACTCTGCCTCCCACTTCCTCTTTCCACACATACACACGCAAATATATAAATAAAATTGTAAGCTAACGTGCGTGTGTGTGTGTGTGTGTGTGCGCGTGTGTGTGTGTGTGACGGTGCGTGTGTGTGTGTGTGTGTGTGTGTGCGTGTGCGTGAGTGTGTGACAGGAAAGTTTTTTTAGACGAATATAACACCTATATCCAAGTAGCAGAAAGATAAGACAGTAAGGTGTGATTTGAGGGAGATTTGGCTGCTATTTCTACCATGTCTAGCTGCCATGTAGGGGTCTCCCTCATAGGCTCATACATACATATATACATAGATAAGACAGTAAGGTGTGATTTGGGGGAAATTTTGCTGCTATTTCTACCAGGTCTAGCTACCATGTAGAGGTCCCCCTCAATTCTTTTATTCTTCTGCTTTTTCCAGCCATTGCTCTGTGGCCATGCTGGGGCAATGCCTTGAAGAATTGTAGTTTAATGAATCAACTCCAGTTTTATTTTTGTAAGCATTGTACTTATTCTATCTGTTTCCTTTGTCAAACCACTAGGTGACAGGGATGTAAACAAACCAACATTCGTTGTCAAGCAGTGGTGGAGGACAATCACAAGCACAGACACGCACACACACACACATACATGCATACACATATACACACATACATACATACATACATATATATATATATGTGTGTATATATATATTGCAGCGTGGAAGGTGTTTGTAAGCCATTTAAGAAACACACAAAAACCGTTACATTCACTTCAACATTTAAATTTAATTTGCCAAAATATTTTCGTCGCTTTGAGACCGCGACCTGTTCACTGACAAAAATATCGTGCTAACAGGTCGCGGTCTCAAAGCGACGAAAATATTTTGACAAATTTAATTTAAATGTTGAAGTGAATCTAACGGTTTTTGTGTGTTTCTTAAATGGCTTATAAACACCTTCAACGCTGCAACTGTTTTCGTTCCAGCACACGATCTCAGATCAAGTCACTTGCTATGCAAGTACATCTCTGTAACTATATATATATTTATATATATATATATGTATATTGGTAAAAACAGTAAGATAACAAAAGAAAGAAAGAGACCTCAATATTATGTAAATAGAGGAAATCTTTATATATAAAAGTGAGGTTGTGTGTCTGTCTCCTACGATTTAGATTCCTAACTACTCCCACATTTTGCGGTGCAGTTTAACCAAAACCGGGTATCTTATAGTCGTGATTCATATCGAGACCGTCTGGGTATTAGCGCGCGTCTACGATGAGTCTACGATTTAAAAAAAAAATTACCATCAATTTTTCCCATTTTTAATCCATTTTTGACATATATAAGGGAAGTAACTCTCTAAAATTTATTATTAAATCTCAGAACGTAAAAAGCTACAGTAACACCCCTCCCCCTTTGTGGTTAGCCATATTGAGATGGCTATTATACTTTACATCTCTAAAAAGGCTTATATAATTATTTCCCTTACAAACCCGAGCAACACCGGGCGATACTGCTAGTATATATATATTTTGTTACTTGTTTCAGTCATTTCGACTGCAGCCATGCCTTAAAGGGTTTTTAGCCACAGAAATTAACGCCAGGATTTATTCTTTGAAAGCCTAGTACTTATTCTATCAGTCTCTTTTGCTGAACTGCTAAGTTACAGAGACATAAGCACACCAGCATCAGTTGTCAAGCAATGGTTGGGAGAGAAACACTGATATACATAAATACATTCATACATATATATATATATTCATATTTATATATACAATGGGCTTCTTTCACTATCTATCTACCAAATCCATTCACAAGAATCCATTCTATCTACCAAATCCATGTGCCTCCACAACTTAATGCATTGCTTGCTTTTATTTTATCAAGGAACAAAAGGCAATGTTGATCTTGGTAGAATTTGAATGTAATGTGATGTAACTAAACACCACAAGACATTCTGTGCATTGCTCTGAGCTATAGTGCTGTTACTTGATCTGTTGCTAGAAATAGCAACCAAATCTTCCTTGGATCCCAATGTATCATATTGGTTTCAAATTTTGGTACAAGGCCAGCAACTTTGGGGGTAGGGTGTAATTTGATTGCATCAACCCTAGTGCTCTACTGGTACTTGTTTTATCAACTTGGAAAGGATGAAAGGCAAAGACAAGCTTAGTAGAATTTGAACAGAACAAAAAGATAGGCAGAATGCCACAAAGCATTTTACCTGGCATGGTAATGCTTCTGCCAGCTTGCCACCTTACACCAATGTATCATCATCATCATCATCATCATCATCGTTGTCGTCGTTTAACATCCATTTTCTATGCTCGCATGGGTTAGATGGTTTCACAGGAGCTGGCCAGCTGGGGAGTCGTTGTGGCATGGTTTCTATGGCTGGATGCCCTTTCTAACACCAACCACTTTATAGAGTGTGTTGGGCACCAGCAAGGGTCCATTTACATAGCATTGCCATGTGGGCATTTTATGTGGCACCAGCACTTCTAAAGAACAAGCCTGTATGTATGGATGACCTGAATGCCTTACTTCCCTGGGCATGGATACATTGAAACTCCAACATCTGGCAGCTGACTTGGCAGACACCCATAAAATTATTAACCATCTTACTAACAATAACTCTGAGCGCCTTTTCAAACTCCACCTGTTTAACACCCGTGGACATGTTTACAAAGTCAGAAAACAGCACAGCTCCCATGACTTTTGGAAACATTTTTTCATGCTAAGAGTTGCTGAAGTATGGAACAAACTGCCAGCATCAGTTGTTAGTTGTTGGAGCACTGCATCCTTCAAAACTTCCATGCTTCCTGAGATTCGCCAACACTACATACACACGTGAGCATGTATCTGACTCATACATTGTTCACTTTCCAGATATTTGTACATTACTGCATATGCTTTATACGCACTATTGACAAGTTGTTGTGCACCTGAGCACTGTATACAATAATTTCATTATTATATTATTATTGTAACATGGGTGTGAGATTAGAAATTTGAGAGGAGAAGGGAAAGGAGTTAATCAATTAAACTAACTTCAGTACTTGACTGGTACTTTATTTTATCGAAGGAGAAAAGGCAAATTTAAAATTGGTGATATTAGAACTCAGACTGTAAAGAAATGGAAGAAATGGTACTAATAATAATAATAATAATAATAATAATAATAATAATAATAATAATAATAATAATCCTTTCTACTATAGGCACAAGGCATGAAATTTGGTGAGAGAAGACTAGTTGATTACATCGACCTAAGTGTTTCACTGGTACTTAGTTGATCGACCCCATAAGGATGAAAGGGAAAGCTGACCTCAGTGGAATTAGAACTCAGAATGTAATTCCTCCTAACAGTAAATGTAAGCAAGAATTGGAATTAGAACTCAGAATGTAGTGATGAGTGAAATACCACTAAGAATTTCATCCAGTATGTTAATGATTCTGCCAGCTCGCTGCCTTATTATTGATACTATTGATAATAGTAGAAGTAGTAGTAGTAGTAGTAGTAGTAGTATATTGACCCCAGTACATAACTGTTACTTAATTTATCAACCCCAAAAGGATGATAGGCAACGTCGACCTCGGCGGAATTTGAACTCAGAATGTAAAGACAGACAAAATACCTATTTCTTTACTACCCACAAGGGGCTAAACACAGAGAGGACAAACATGGACAGACAAACAGATTAAGTCGATTATATCGACCCCAATGCGTAACTGGTACTTAATTTATCGACCCCGAAAGGATGAAAGGCAAAGTCGACCTTGGCGGAATTTGAACTCAGAACGTAGCAGCAGACGAAATACCGCTTAGCATTTTGCCCGGCAAGCTAACGTTTCTGCCTGCTTGCTGCTTTGGAATGTTATCGATAATATCAAGTGGAAATAGGGTTGTGTTGCAGTTCCACAATTCCCATACACAAGCTGCCACTGCTGCTCAGTCAGGGCTGACTCAGGGCTAAATACCAAGTGAGTTTTGAAATCTTGCTTGGTGAGGCAGTGTGAGAAAATTCAAAAGCCAAACTATTGATGGAATAAATATGTATTCACAATTTATTCAAAGGCAAGAAGAGCATTGTTATAAAAGTGCACTAGTTATTTTAGAAGACATCTAAGTGTTTTATTTTAATCGTAAATGTTCAATTAGAGTGACATCATTTATTATTGATTTGTGTCCTAATTCACACAACATACTTTTTCACAAAAATGACACCATATTTTTTTCACAAGTACCTAAGAGAACTGCTATGAATTTGCTTAGCTTGCTATAAATAGCAGCTAAATCTCCCTCAAATCACACCCTGCTCTCTTTAGAAAAATGGAAGTACATGTTATTTAATGTACTCTTTACTCTTTTACTCTTTTACTTGTTTCAGTCATTTGAATGTGGCCATGCTGGAGCACTGCCTTTAGTCGAGCAAATCGACCCCAGGACTTATTCTTTGTAAGCCTAGTACTTATTCTTTTGGTCTCTTTTGCCGAACCGTTAAGTTACGGTACGTAAGCACACCAGCATCAGTTACGGGGATGTATGCACACAAGCGATGTTGGGGAGGACAAACACAGACACACAAACACACATACACATACATATATATATATATATATATATACATATATACGATGGGCTTCTTTCAGTTTCCATCTACCAAATCCACTCACAAGGCTTTGGTTGGCCCAAGGCTGTAGTAGAAGACACTTGCCCAAGGTGCCACGCAATGGGACTGAACCTGGAACCATATGGTTCGTAAGCAAGCTACTTACTACACAGCCACTCCTACACCTAGGAGTTAAAATGTAGCCCAAGATATCATAAGAACACAGAATAATTGAAGCTGGAATGTATTTGTTCAAAGCTCTACTCCATCACAACTAATAAATAATGAGTGGAGCTAAATAAAAATAATAGTATTAATAGCCGTAAGAGTGACTGTGTGGTAAGTAGCTTGCTCACCAACCACATGGTTCCTGGTTCAGTCCTACTGCGTGTCACCTTGGGCAAGTGTCTTCTACTATAGCCTCGGGCCAACCAAAACCTTGTGAGTGGATTTGGTAGACGGAAACTGAAAGAAGCTCGTCGTATATATGTATGTATATCATCATCATCATCATCATCATCGTTTAACGACCGTTTTCCATACTAGCACGGGTTGGACGGCTCCAGTCTGCTATATATATATATATATATATATATATATATATATATATGTGTGTGTGTGTGTGTGTGTGTGTATATATATATGTGTATGTATGTGTGTCTTTGTGGCTGTGTTTGTCGTATATATGTATATTTGTAAGTGTGTGTATATGTTTGTGTGTCTGTGTTTGTCCCCGCAACATCGCTTGACAACCGATGCTGGTGTGTTTACGTCCCCGTAACTTAGCAGTTCGGCAAAAGAGACCGATAGAATAAGTACTTGGCTTCCAAAGAGTAGGTCCTAGGGTGTCGATCTTCTTGACTAAAGGTGGTGCTCCAGCATGGCCAGAGTCAAATGACTGAAACAAAAGAGTAAAGAGTAAAGTAATAACAACTTTATTTGTAGGAGAAAACTACAAGTTATATCAACACAGAATTCTCTGTTAGCATTTATGCACTGAAGAGTTACATTTATCATAGAACATAGTCAATTTGTGTGATATCATCAAATGAGAACATGAAGTAATCATGTAATACCAATCAAAATGATTAGCAAGCTGTCAGTGAGGCTGATTTGTTTAGCCTGATGCCCTGAGGCATATTAATGAGAGAAGTAATCAATATTATTTACATAAAAACCTAATTATTATGTTTAAAGATGTATGCACACAGATGTAGGCACACAAACAGGTGTGTATATACATACATGTGTGTGTGTGTGTGTGCGTGTGTGGTGTGAGTATATGTATACACACACACACCACATGCACACACACACATACACACACATACAATATCTAGCATGACCTTAGTTGTAATGGCTAAAACAAACTAAAGAAAGAATATGTATATAATGTGTGTGAGATATATATAATGTGTGTGTATATATACATATACATACATACATACACATATATATATATATATATGTATATGTCTATCTATCTCTTTCTATCTATCTATCTGTCTGTCTGTTTGTCTATCTATCTATCTATCTATGTGTATATGTATGTATATATATTAGACTGGAGCCTGGTGCAGCCTTCTGGCTTCCCAGAACCCCGGTCGAACCGTCCAACCCATGCTAGCATGGAGAACGGACGTTAAACGACGATGATGATGATGATGATGATACTCTTTACTCTTTTACTCTTTTACTTGTTTCAGTCATTTGACTGCGGCCATGCTGGAGCACCGCCTTTAGTCGAGCAAATCGACCCCGGGACTTATTCTTTGTAAGCCCAGTACTTATTCTATCGGTCTCTTTTGCCGAACCGCTAAGTGACGGGGACGTAAACACACTAGCATCGGTTGACAAGCAATGCTAGGGAGACAAACACAGACACACAAACACACACACACACATATATATATATGCATATATACGACAGGCTTCTTTCAGTTTCCGTCTACCAAATCCACTCACAAGGCATTGGTCGGCCCAGGGCTATAGCAGAAGACACTTGCCCAAGATGCCACGCAGGGGGACTGAACCCGGAACCATGTGGTTGGTTAGCAAGCTACTTACCACACAGCCACTACCAGACACACACATATATATACATACATATACACACAGACACACACAACACACACACACATATATATATATATATATTATATATATATATATATATACATTTCATAAATTAGCTAGTTAGGGTAAATCTCAGCTGCTTCCTCTTGAAGAATGTCTGCTTATACCAATATTACAATTAGTATGTTTCCATAGTTGGTGATGCATGTTAGTCAAAATACATATTGGAATTAAGAATTATGGAAAAACTATTTGCAGAGTTAATTTATAATAAAATAGGGAATTAGAAATCTTTAGGCATTATTTGTTCTCCATTATATCTGCTTCATTTGCTAATAGGAATCATATAGATTTACATGTCAGATAGATGTGTAAAGAATTTCCTATTAGAAGTTCTTCAGATAAATAACATTCTTCTTTATCAGAGGAGTATCTAATAGGTGTGTATATACATATACACAGGTGTGTATATGTATATACACACCTGTTTGTATGTCTACATCTGTAAATATAATAATTAGGTTTTTATGTAAATAATATTGATTACTTCTCTCATTATTATGCCTCAGTGGCTGTGTGGTAAGAAGCTTGCTTACCAACCACATGATTCCAGGTTCAGTCACATTGTGTGACACCTTGGGAAAGTGTCTCCTACTAAAGCCTTGGGTCAACCAAAACCTTGTGAATGGATTTGGTAGACGGAAACTGAAAGAAGCCTGTCATATATATGTATGTATATCATCATCATCATCATCATCATCATTTAACAACTGTTTTCCATACTAGCACGGGTTGGACGGTTTGACTGGGATCTGGGAAGCCAGAAGTCTGCACCAGGCTCCAGTCTGGTATATATATATTATATATATATTATATATATATATATATATATATATATTATATATATATGTATATATATGTGTATATATATATATGTATGTATGTGTGTATATATGTTTGTGTGTCTATGTTTGTCCCCCCAACATCGCTTGACAACTGATGCTGGTGTGTTTATGTTCCCGTAACTTAGCAGTTTGGCAAAAGAGACCAATAGAATAAGTACTAGGCTTACAAAGAATAAGTCCTGGGGTCAATTTCTTTGACTAAAAGCAGTGCTCCAGCATGGCTTCAGTCAAATGACTGAAACAAGTAAAAGAGTACTGGCGAAGCTATGTGGTAAGAAGCATGCTTCCAACTACATGGTTCTGGATTCAGTCCCCTGTGTAGCACCTTGGGCAAGTGTTTTCTACTATAGGCTCAGGCTGAACAAAGCCTTGAGAGTGGATTTGGTAGACAGAAACTGAAAGAAGCCTGTCATATATATGTATGAATCTATGTATGTGTGTCTTTGTGGCTGTGTTTGTCCTCCACCACTGCTCTTGACAACCGTTGTAGTACATTTATGTTCCCATAGCTGAGCAGTTCAGCAAAAGACACCAATAACACAAGTACTGGGTTTAAAAAAATGTATAAGTCCTGGGATTATATATTCACATGCATAAGTGTACATATATATATATATATATATATAAATATATAGAAAATTTAAGTCAGGCCTAACTTTTACCATAAAACATGACTTCAACTGTGCTTGGAAGAACTTAATCTATGTTCTTAAATGTGGAGGTTGTGGTGGAGACTACATAGGTCAAACAAGCTTAACTTTGAAGGATAGACTTATGGTGCACAGACAAAAAATCTGGGACCCCTCAACTAGGAAAATTGTCGTTAGCCAGCACCTAGACCAATGCCCTGTAGACAAAAATCCTAAATACCAAATCTTCCCTCTCTATCAATGCACTGGAAACACCTCAACCGAATTCCATTTAGATAAGGAAAACATACTGATCAAAAAACATAAACCACAGCTAAATATCCTTTAGAAAGAAGAAAAAGCAGTACAAAGAAGAAAAAAACACAAAATTTCAACACAAAAACAAATAATAAAATTTTAGTAACAATCTTCCACCTTGGTTTCAAAGCCGGAGCTCCATGTCACCACACAAACACAAAATGCTGACGTCACCCACCTCCAGTCCAATGAAATTCCACAAACACCAGTTGTTGACGTGACATAATTCCAAACCAATCAAAACCGAATTTCAATGATTACAAGAAAACCAACCAACCGGAATGACCTATAACCTTATCCTGCAAGGAAACCAGCCAAGCAGAACGACAAGCTTGACCATGGAAGAAAAACATCATCAATGTTTTAACGAATCAAAATCAGATCCACTCGCAGAAAAAAATTTATAAATACATCTTTCCCTAAAACATACTATTGCAAGCGGAAGTGACTGTTTAAAGATCTGAGAAAACGTAATTTCCCCCTTTTTTTACTATTTCAATTCTCACAGTTTTTTTCAGTATGACTTGTTGACTACCACTGAAATTAATGAACCTTGTACATTCTAACAAATTAATACACAGTTTTAATTTCAAACTTACACCTTCTGTTTTGAACTTGATAATTTATCAACATTGAAACATTTTAACTTAACAACATTGAAACATTTCAGTTTGTCAACATTGAAACATTTTGATTTGTCAACATTGAAACTTATAACGATGTTTTTCTAATTTTACACTTTTACCATTGATAAACAAAAACTATTGTTGAAACTAGTTTGGGATATATGTAAATAAATGTATTTTAAACATTTACGAGTTTTTGAAATTCAAGTGCATTTTCAACAACACATTTTCCTATATATTTTTTTCCTGTGTGGAAACACCACTACCTCTTTTACTATATATATATATATGATTGATTGATTGATTCTAGTTTCAGCTCACGGGCTGTGGCCATGCTGGGGCACCACCATTAATTAGACCTCAGCATCATTGAAGTACGGAATATATTTGATTTATAAAAACACGGAACACTAATATACAGGTCTCAAAGTTTTCTGGCAACCCACAGGTATGAATTTCTAAACAATAGGCAATGTATGTGCTGCTGTTCTTCAGTTTTGTGAAGTGACTATCTTCAAAAGTCTTTAGGAATAATGTTCTCTGACTATGTTTTACTTAGAGTAATCAATTCCACATTTATTTATGACAATGTTCTTTTGTGAAAGGAAGTACTTAACACTGTTTGCATCTGTGTAACACAAGACATGGGCAGGTCTTTTGCTAAACTCTATGTTAGGGACAGAAGTATCATATAATGGCTAACCATTTGTCTCATGACAAATGAAGTATATAACAGAAATTAAATGTTCTGAGTTCAAATTTCACCAAGGTCGACTGTACCTTTCATTTTTTCAGAGTTGATAAAATAAATAGCAGGTGAGAATTGGGGTTGATGAAATTGCTGGCTTTGTGCCAAAATTTGAAATTGATATTTTATACAAACATAGAACACTCGTATTCAATTCTAGGAGTTTCCTGACAAGCATAGACTATGAAGTAATCTGATTTCCTATCAGTAATCAATGTGAATGCCATCATTCATCAGCTGTTATCTGATCAGAAACCAGATAACTTCATTTCTGTGGTTTGATGATATTCTTGTGATATTTCAATGAATATATCACAAGTTTATTTCCTAGTGAAATGGTTTATTTATCTCCTTCAACTCAACTGAGTATTTTTATAAATTAACTAGCAGAGATACCCAGACTTGCTCGGGATTAAAATGGCATAGTTTTTTTTATTGTTTTACTTATTTCAATCATGTGACTGTGGTCATGCTGGAGCACAACCTTTAGTGGAAGAAATCAACACCAGGATTATTCTTTGTAAGCCTAGTACTTATTCTATCAGTTTCTTTTGCAGATGGCTAAGTTACAGGGATGTAGACACAGCAACATTGATTGTCAAGTGATGGTGAGGGTACAAACACACACACACACACACACACATATATATACATACATACATACATATATATTGGTTGGCATCCTTTTTTTCTCGGGAGACAATGGAGTTGCGCATAAAGTAGTCTAGTCCGGCTTTTACATTTCATGTCCTGATACATTTCCTGCTGTGGCTGTGTAGTCCTATCCTGGACAAACACTCCCTCTGGCAGGTACCGCAAATGTAGCGAAGTCTGTTCCTGGCTGGTTGTGATGCCATAGTTACTTGTTGACGTCTTTTTCTGTCTTTCCATTTCTCCTCTCTCTCTCTGTCACTCCTTTGTATTCCCTCTCTTACGGTACGTCGCCAGTCTCCATGGTTGCCGGCAACTGCCTCCCAACCGCTAATATTGATGTTGCAGGCCTTCATGTCCCTTTTGCAACTCCGTATAGTATGTCCTTGGGGATTCTGCCATCTTTCATACGGCTAACATGCCCAAGCCATCTCATACATACATACATACATACATATATACATATATATACATGTAACACTCTCGGAGTGGTTGGCATTAGGAAGGGCATCCAGATGTAGAAACTCTGTCAGATCAGATTGGAGCCTGGTGCAGCCATCTGGTTCACCAATCCTCAGTCAAATAGTCCAACTCATGCTAGCATGGAAAGCAGACGTTAAACGTTATTTCTGATTTTGCTGAAATTTTGTTTAAGGGTTAGTTTAAACACCAGTTACATTGATTTGAAGCCAGAAATGTAAAATTCAAAAAACTTTCTTAAATAAACCCAGGTGCCATATGGCACCACTAGGATAATAAGGGTACAAAAATACAATTGTGGTAAGTTCTTCCTTTTTATTCAGTAAGCAAATGTATATGTTCCTCTTTTATAGCAGTGAAAATAACAAAAAGAAACGGCAATATAACACATTTAATGACAATTATTATTGAAAAAATGCCCTTTTATCACACATTTCATATATTATGAGTTAGTCACAACAGCAACAGTTTATTTTTTATCATCTGCAAGACATAAAATATGCAATCTCATATCACATTTTTCACATTCAGCTTGAGTTTGTGATTTACAAAATTCTCCCTGACATTTGCGTCACTTGTTCCCAACCACTGGTCACACATAGTGTTCAGAATCATTGTATCACATATCAGAATCTCCTGGACATGATTTCCTTTTTTTGCTGGAACTTTTTTGGCTGAACCTGAAATCTTCACAAGTATGATATTGTTGTGTTGACACCCCCAGACGATGAAGTAGGCTAGCCCAGTACGTAGATATAGAGGGAGAAGTCTAGACATTGAGGAGTTGAGTACAGGTCATCCGAATGTGTGATATAACAGATATGGGAACTGCTCTTCTGAAGTCCAGTTGATCTAATATAGAACCCTTTCCTCATGCTAAAATCCAAGCACTTTGAACGGAGACATCTATGGTCCAAGAGAAAAGATTCCACCACCATTTTTTCCCACGTATGCCAATGCAATATGTGTTGATATTTTGGTCCATCTGATCAGTTCCTCCCATATTTTTATTATAATTATAAACTGCCTGAAGAATTGGTACCTCTATGTGTTTTGACTTCTCCTTAGACCAGCACTTAACTTTATAACAGGGTTCTTTCCATGAATGGTGGATCCCACTAACACAACAGAATTATCTTTCCATCTGGTGATTTTTATATCATTGGATTCCAGGACTCTGGTGCCAGTCTCTGAAGAGCCTCGTTCTTTTTCATCAAAACAGTGTACAGAAGAAATGACGCGAAGCATCTAATCTGTTTGCTCTCAATGTACCAGTACCATTGTATCTCAGAGTTTTGAGTTGATTTAGAAGTGGCACTGATGTGAACAGTTATCAAAATATACATGGTAAGGAAGGTGTTTTTTCTCAATAACTATTGGAATCCAGTAAATGAAGTACTGTTGATGAGCACTTTCCATAAGTCGATTCTTATTCTACACTAGCAGTATCGCCCGGCGTTGCTCGGGTTTGTAAGGGAAATAACTATATAAGCATTTTTAGAGAGTTATAGCCAAAAAATAGCAAAAAATGCATTAAAAATGGAAAAAATATGATGGTAAATTTTTTTTAAAATCGTTGACTCATCGTAGACATTTTTAGAGAGTTACTTCCCTTATATAATAGCGAAAAAATGCATTAAAATGGAAAAAAAACGATGGTAATTTTTTTTTTAAATCGTAGACTCATGTAGACGCTTTCTTAGCCATTTCTGTTTTGGTGTCTTCAAGCCATGAAGTCGTTGTTCTAAAAGAACGCTGGTCTCCTTGACAACGCATTACGACGTTGATTTCCTTACACTCCCTTCCCCACAGGTGCAGGTGTGAGCGTGGACGCCAACTCCGCCACCATCGACACACGAAAATTATGCATTAAAATGGAATAAAAAATGATGTTAAATTATTTTTAAAATCGTAGACTCATCGTAGACGCGCGCTAATACTCAGACGGGCTCGATATGAATCACGACTATAAGCTACCCGAATTTGGTTAAACTGCACCGCAAAATGTGGGAGTAGTTAGGAATCTAAATCGAAGGGGACAGACACTCACACAACTACAGTTTTATATATATAGATATACATAGCGCAGTAGTGGTAGATGTGACAGCAAAGAAAAGCATACATTCACTCTCTGCATGCAATTAGACTCGGAAAGTTCGTGAGGAACCCATTGACCCAATTTGCTGACTTTTCCGATAGCACACAGGTCTCAATGAATGGTTGAATGACCAAATCCAAGCTTCTCTGCTAGTTCCTCAACAGTTACAATGAGATTTTGTTCCACCAGGGTTTTCAGGATGTCCTTGTTGAGTTCTACAGATCTTTCAGGATGAGGCTCGTCTTCTAGGCTGTTCCAATATAGCTTTGAAAAAAATAGCTGTTAAAATCGAAATGCACTCTTCAAAACTTGCACTATGAATAAGGACAAGATAAAATTACTACCTGCTTTTATAGCAAGTTAATATAAGTAGTTTATCCCATTCCCCTCTGACTTTTAGTTCAAGCTGTTGAAAAAACCGCATTATTATATATATATACATACATACATACATACATACATATACACACACACTCTCTCTCTCACACACATGCACACATTTATATTCTGTTATTCTTTTATATGTTTCAGCCTTGAGGTTGTGGCCATGCTGGATCATGTGTGTGTGTGTGTGTGTGTCTATCTGTCTGTCTGTATGTATATATGTATATGTATGTGTGTGAACAATAATATTTTCAACAGATGTGTTGCAAATGTATCTGATTGTTCTCGAGCTTCAATACTGTGTGTGTGTGTGTGTGTGTGGTGTGTATGTATGTATGTATGTATATGTATGTATGTATGTATGTGTGTATGTATGTATGTGTGTGTGTATGTATGTATGTGTGTATGTATGTATGTATGTGTGTGTGTGTGTGTATGTATGTATGTATGTATGTATGAGTGTATGTTTACTTTATTACTAACACAAGCCACTACGGTTATTTAATGTAAAGTCTTCGTCAAATCACTATCTCTGGCTATTTACTCTCTTCCAAGAACATTTTCACTCACACTTATGTGTTAGCTTCCCATACATTTTACTCATGTATCTATCAGCGTGATAGAGAGAAACAAATATTACATCTAGTTTCACTTTATTCGTTGCCCACTGTGTGTGTGCGTTTGCGTGTGGTGTAAACCAGACTAAGAAAAGCATTTGACACACACACCAGAATGTGAGTTTTCTGTAAATTTTGCTTAATTGGAGTTTAAATTTTAAAAACTGGACCTGGCATGACGCGATGCATTGTACTCTTAAAAATGCCAGGTAAATTGTAATTGAAGAAATCCTATATTGTAGATTTGTATAACTCCCAAAGGGAGGCAGATAAAATCTGCCTTTTATAATAAGAGATTTCCACAGTGGGTCTTACCTTGATAGGGACCAAAGGCTATTAGATATCCTCCAGACAAATCTTGATACCAGATTTTGTATCCAAATCTTATTGGTTTATTGCAAATAGATTGCTTGCAACTATGCTTGCAAAAATATTCCACCATTGCTTCATCATGTGAAATACTTGGTGCTATAAATTTCATTTGTAAATGAGATATAGGTGATCACAGTTTTGCAAATGTATCACTTTTATTGATATCATGTGCTGCACTGAAGTGAAGACAACACATTATAGCATCTAACCGGTCATGTCTCATAACATTACAGATAACTTCATTGAACATATCCAATGTATGTGACCAATGCATATGGTAATGAGGTAATTGATTATATCCTGAAACTAAGAGAATTGCAAGGAACACTTTGAATTCATTCAAGGGTACATTTATATCAGTCCAGTTCTTTTTCAAGCAGTATTTTGTCATTTCTTTCATTGAGGGCTCAATTATATCATCGTCATAGAATAGCTCAAATAATTCCACTTCACTAAAATCCGTGTATTTTGAATAATTACACTCAGGAAAAATGGAGAGCATTACTTGTGTTTAGGCCTTTTCCCAGGTAATTTGGCATTTTTTCTTTTGTTTCCTGCACCTGAAGCCTGTCCAGTTTCAGCAGAACTTTCTTTCTGTGTCACTTCATTATCATTTGTTTTTGTACTTTGTAATTGCAATTCTACTGGGGCACAAAGTTGGTTGCCTGAGAGATGATGAGTTTGTTGAACAGTGTCAGCTTCATCTTCATTCTCTGAATCCTCATCTGTCATATCAGTAACCTCTGGGGATTCAATGAAAATATAATCTGGGCCGTCATCTTCCTCTTCAAGAATATACAAAATTTCATTCAAAGACAGTTCATATTTCCTAAAAAAAATACACAATAGTGAAAAACTAGAAACTTTAGCACTTGGAAACTGTAGACCTCTGCCAAGCAACATGCCCGTTCCCCACCCCCATAGTTTGGTTTACACCATATCATCACCAAAATCTAATCATATTTTGCTTGCCTTATTTTGAGCATTTCCTGAAAATTTCATCAAAATTCATCCATAAGTTTTAGAGTTATGTTGCTAACAAACAAGCAAACAGACAGTCAGATGAACAAATCAATGTTGGCAAAACCATAACATCCTTGGTGGAGGTAGTAATACGTATAATAAGAGAAAAAAATATAGGAAATAATAATGTTGTACTGTGTATTTCCTAGCGGTGCCATAAGGCACAGTAAAATAATTCAACAAAGCAAACGTCACTGCAATAGTTAAACACCTTTCTACTGACTATTTTCCTATGCACATGTGAAGGGAGACACACAAAAGACAGCCACTCCTACCTAAAATTCCTACTGTAAATTCGTTCTATGACATTAAGCCATTAAATGACACAAAGTCCACACACACACACACACATACATGTGCAATTATTATACACACACAAACACACAGAGACCTGCGTGCACACACACATACACACACATATTTCCTTCTCTTGCACTCTCATGTCTTAGAAAGAACTTTTCTTCACCCATTCCCTTCCGGTCATTTCATAATGTAACTGCATGTGTATCATTGGCGATTTTCTTCCTCCGTCTTCCCTTCCTTTGGACTTCCCTCTATTTCTGAAGAAGAGCTTTGCTCAAAACACTAAATCCTCTTTCTTCCTTTCCTGAGCATCTGGATAATACAGTATTTGTACCATGTCCTCACATTATTATTTTTTCTTGCTTGTTCTTCTTTGTTTGGATTCACAAGAGGAACCGATACTAGATATGTCGAAACAATTGTTGTGATCAATAATATATTCTCGTATATTCCATCTTCTGTCTTTCATTTGTTATATATATACACACATATATCATCATCATCCTCATTTAATGTCTGTTGTTCATTCTGGCATGGGTTGGACAGTTTAACTGGGCTGGCATGCTGGCAGGCTGCATCAGACTCCAGTCTGATTTGGCATAGTTTTCTATGGCTGGATACCCTTCCTATCACCAACCACTTTAAGAGTCTAATGAACTGTATGAATGGCTTTATTGAGTTCACATGATCTAACAGCACTTGACATCATCCTGGTGGGGCCAGAGTATAAAGGTGTCATCAGCATATCATAGCCATAGTGTTTGTTTTAGTGGTGTTGATCCTAAAGCCAAATTCTCAAAGTATTCCATGTATATATTGGTTATTACTGGTGATAATAGTGAACCCATAAGGACCAAGAAACATTGTATTAACAACAAACAAGATGAGGATAAATATCAGTTGAATGTAAATAATGTATATAATTCCTCATCTCTTAAATATAGAACTGAAGAACTTTGATTATCTTAATTTTGAAAAATAAAAGAAGTATAAAAAAACTGCATTATTTATGGGATGACCTAAGATATATATATATACATGTATGTATGTCTCTTTTGCCAAACCACTAAATTATGGGGACGTAAACACACCAGCATCGGTTGTCAAGGGATGGTGGGGGGACAAACACAGACACACAAACACATATGCACACACACATACACACACAGCTACACGCACATGTATGTATATAAATATATATATATGACGGGCTTCTTTCTTTTTCCATCTCCCAAATCCACTCCCAAGGCTTTGGTCAGCCTGAGGCTATAGCAGAAGACACATGTCCAAGGTGCCGTGTAGTGGGACTGAACCTGGAACCATGTGATTGGTAAGCAAACTACTAACCACACAGCTACTCCTACACCTATTGTAATAATATGTGTAAAAGTGGAGGGAAGTTGTGAAACAGAAAGACCCCAGAAGACATGGGATGAAGTTCTGAAGGCTGATCTTAAAATGCTGTGCCTTATGAAGGAGATGACAGAGGACCAAGATATGTTGTACACAAAACGATCTGCCCACCACAACAGAATTGACATCCCAAAACCAAAGTGTCATGTAAAAAGCATTAGTGTGGGTGCTGGTTACATGTAAAAAGCACTGGCAATGGTGCCATGTAAAAAGTACCCAATATACTCTGTTGAGTGTTTGATGTTAGGAAGGGCATCTGGCTGTAGGAATCAAGCCAAAACAGTCTATGGAACCTGGTGCAGCCCCTGGGCTTATTAGTCCCTGTGAAGCCATCCAACCCATAACAGCATAGAAAATGGACATTAAATGATGATGATGATGACGATACCAAAAATATGAGCTAAAAAATTACTCACTACATATAAAAATCCAAGAACTTGTAGATAAGAAATAGCATTTTAAAATCATCATAGAATAATGGCTATGTATTTGAACATTAATGCCTTTTATTTGCTTATCTTCTTCATTCCCAGTTATTTATTCACCTAAGCAAGTCATAAAAAATTTAAGATATTTTAATTATGTTCTTCAGATGAAAATTTATGTTAGTTATAAATCTGAATTTTCCCTGATTTTAATTCCTTTAACCTATGCTTCTTTTTCAGCATCACAGAAAATGTTAGGATTTTATAGAAAATATTAAATGTAGTAATTAATACTTTTTTCTTATAATTTCCTTTAAGTAATTACATTTTGCAATGTATGTTTAACAGAGAAGATATCTACGTGTATGTGTGTGTGTGTGTGTGTGTGGTGTGTGTGTGTGTGTGTGTACTTGTTAAAAATCTGGCAGTTTCTTTAATTGCACATAGAGAAGGAAATAAAAACAGGTATTGTTTATATTATTGATGGTTTTCTTTTTAAATAGTTCTTGTTTTCCAAGTTGCTTTATTTATTAAGTCTTCACATTTTTTTTAGATGTAAACACTCAACTTTTAATTACATTCCTACAAACTAATTTCCTGTAAACAGAAAACAAACAGAACAGTAATACAATGCGTGAGTTTTCCCTGAGACAAGCAGGGAGCATCATATGTGGTTGCTCAACCTGCTAGAAATAATAACCAAACCTCCTTCAAATCTTGCTTTATTTCTCCTAAATAAAGAAAGGACTCATAAGATAACTTAGTCCTACTTGCCTTCAAAAGACAAGAAAGCAATGGTTGAAATTCTAAGCCATGTTCCCTCAAATATTTTTGCACCGAATGCACGCAGAAATATGCATTGTCTGCAAATTTTGTCTTCTTTTATGAAGTATGCATACTTCCATGCAAGTAACAATCTTTGCCTTTCTATCTTTTACTTGTTTCAGTAAGTTGACTGTGGTCATGCTGGAGCACTGCCTTTGCTGGGGGAATGGAAAACAAATTTGCCCAAGTATTTATTTTTTAAACCTGGTACTTATTGTATTCTATCAGTTAATCTTACCAAACTGCTAAGTTACGGGGAGAAAATAATAAAATAATTTTAAGCAGTGGGGATTATAAACACAAACACACATACGTATGCACCCCCCCACACACACACATACGTATGCACCCCCCCACACACACATACATACATACATACATACATACATACATACATACACACATACATACACACATTTATATACGAGTGGCTTCCATGTAGTTATGATGTACCAAATTCACTCACAAGGCATTGGTTAGCCTTGGATTACAATAGAAGACATCCAAGGTGACTCACCATGGGATGGAACCTGAAACTATAGGTTTCACAGCAAGCTATTTAATTACACAGCCAATCCTGCCTGCTTAAGTTTCTTCAACTAAAAATATCTGATGTCTTCTTGAAAACTTTGTGTGTGCACATCTTTTTCTTTCCTAGTTGCAAAACATCTGTGTGCATGCATGTGGGCATGTGTATGTGTGTGTGTGTGTGTGTGTGTGTGTGCGAGAGAGAGAGAGAGAGTGTATGCACAAGTGCACACATACACAAGCACACAGCTTAGAGGAAATACTGATCATGCTATTTATTATTATGACCGGATTCCAACCTAGAACACAGCAACAAAATTCCACTCGCCACACTTCTCAGTCCATCATCACTGCCACTGGGTCCTGGATACAGTCCAGGCCAGTGTCTGCAATCAAGGTGTCAATGTAGGTGTGACAATGTTTTCTTCTTCTTACATCACCATGAAGTGGATTCCTCAAGACTAATTTGGATGCTTCTAGTCCAGGATGGCACACACAGTGTTGTTTGTTCCTTCTTGAGCCATGCCTGGCTCATAAGGGCCGGTTTCCCGGTTTCCTTGGCATATAGGTTCCCCACCTCAATGGGACGCCGGTCCATCGCAGGTGAGCTGCAAGATGCAGGAGGAAAGGGTGAGAGAAAGTTGTGGCGAAAGAGTCAGCAGAAGAAGTTCGCCATTACCTTCTGCCGGAGCCGCGTGGAGCTTAGGTGTTTCGCTCATAAACACACACATTGCCCAGTCTGATATTCAAACCCGCGATCCCTTGACCACAAGTCCACTGCTCTAATTACTAGGCAATGTGCCTTCACCACACGCAGTGACCAGATAGTCACAACCATCTTTGCTTGATCTTTGCGCTAACTTTTGGCAGGTCTCCATAAAGGTATTTATTTGTCATGTGTTGCTGCCATTTCACATTTAGAGCCATTCATAGCATCCTTGTGTAGCATCCATTTAGTTATACTCAACTAGGGCTGACCTAGGGTTTAACAGCAACTTTTTTTTCTAAAATGCACCAGTAACAGAGCTTAAATCCTTAAAAATCCTTTAAAATGTTTTAGCCCGAAGGCCGCGGCCATGCTGGGGCACCACCGCTGGTTTGTAATTTTTAGTTTTGCTAGAAAAAACAACAACAACAGTAGCACCAGCAGCAACAATATTATCAACAGTGGCAGCAGCAGTAGCAACAACAACAACAATGATGATGACGATGACAATAACGACAACTACAACAATAACGACAACTACAACAACAATAATAGCAACAGCAGCAACAATATTATCATCATCATCAACAGCAGCAGCAGTAACAACAACAACAACCGTAGCAACAGTAGCAACAATATTATCATCATCATCAGCAGCAGCAACAACAACAGCCACAGCAACAACAACAACAACAACAATAATAGCAATGGCAGCAACAATATTATCCTCATCATCATCATCATCATCAGCAGCAGCAGCAGTAACAACAACAGTGGCAACAACAGCAATAATATTATAAACAGCAGCAGCTGCAACAACAACAACAGCAGCAGCAGTAGCAACAACAACAGCAGCAACAATCTTTTATGAAATGTTTATTAACAGAAAATACAGTAGCTAGCTCAGGTAGTTTATTCCCCAAACAATCAACAAATATCATAGTACTTATTACCTGTTTCTTTATCTAATCACCTGTGCAAATATGAATGCATGTGGTATGTAAGAAGAGCAGGCCACTGGTGAAAAAGAGAGCAGGGAAGAGGGGAGCTAGATTACAGATGGGAACAAGTATAACTGTCAGCAGGAAAGCAAGAAAGCGAGAGGTTTATCAAAGGATTGAAGCTGCTACTGAAAGGCAGCAGGCAAAAGAGAGATGCAAGATGAAGGGCATGTAAGGAGGGAAAGAAGAAGTGTGAATATGAAAGAGAAAAGGAGAGATAGAGAGGCAGAAAGAGAGTAAGTGAAGGTGTGTGCGAGAGGATGAGGAGAAGAAGAAGAAGAAGAAGAAGAAGAAGAAGAAGAAGAAGAAGAAGAAGAAGAAGAAGTGGAAAGAAAAAAGCTTCTTATTATTTATCATTTACTTGTTTCAGTCATTGGGTAGCAGCCATTGTGGGGCACCACTTTGAAGGGTTTAGTTGAACAAACTGACCCCAGTACTTACTTCTAAGTTAGTTAATGAAGTTAACATTTTTGTAAATGGTTTAACTTTAAAGTTAACTTTGGAAATCATAATCGGACTAATTAAATTTCATTACATTTAACTTCTGTTAACTCAAGTCAACTTAGCTTTCTTCAAGGTCAATTCAATTGAAGTTAATAGATTTTATAGTTTTAGCACTTTTTTAAAGGTGTTTTTAGGTGGTTTTAGAACAAAAACTGTTTTTATGGGGTTTTTTAAAAATAAAAATTAACATTAATGGTTTATCGATAACTTCCATTACATTACAAAATAATTAACTGATTAACAGTTATCTAAGTTAATTTTTTGGTTAACAGATTCATAGTTAACAAAGTTAACTTTTCAATTAGCAGTGCCCACCTTTAGGCAGAAGACACTTTCCCAAGGTGCTGTAGAGTGGGACTGAACCTGAAACTACATAGTTGCAAAGAGAGCTCCTTAACCACATGACAAAGTCTGCACCAATAGACACAACATATGCAGACAATTCGTCGACAGACAATATCTTTTTATAAATAAATTGTTTTTATTTGTAAGTCTAATAAAACTTTTTTGTAATTTTTACTTTGTTTTTAAAAAATGTTGACATACTGTCCTTTCAGCAAATTGTCCAATTGGTCAATTGTCCTGTCTGTAAGTTGTCTGTCAGCCAGCTGTCTGTTAACGAATTGTCCATCTACCAGACACAAAGCCTCAGATTTCTGAGAGGAAATACTTGAAATATAATATAGAAATCAGTTCTTGAGAGATTCTTTAACTCATTGATCCAGAAGAATAAACGATATAAAAGAAAAACAAAATTGACTTCAGTAGGATTTGAACTCAGATTGTAATAGGTTTAATTAGCCTGATACATATTGTCCAAAACTCTAACAATTGTGCTAATGCACCATTCTCACTAGGTGCTTCACATTGCTTAACTCCCAATTGACAAAATTATTTTATGCTCTAGGCTCAAGGCTCACAATTTTGGGGGAGGGGACCAGTTGATTAGGTTGAACCCAGTACACAACTGGTACTTAATTTATTAACCCCAAAATGATGTAGGGCAAAGACAATCTTCGCGGAATTTGAAATAAGAATGTAAAGACAGACTAAATACCTATTTCTTTATTACCCACAAGGGGCTAAACATAGAGGGGACAAACAAGGACAGACATAGGTATTAAGTCGATTACATCGACCCCAGTGCGTAACTGGTACTTAATTTATCGACCCCCGAAAGGATGAAAGGCAAAGTCGACCTCAGCGGAATTTGAACTCAGAACATAGCAGCAGACGAAATACTGCCAAGCATTTCGCCAAGCATGCTAATGATTCTGCCAGCTCGCCACCTTCCCAATTGATAAAATTAAGCAAACTCTGAGCCTAGTTAGGTTTTTTTAGATTCTTTATCATTAATCATTTGTCATTTGTCTTTTACTTATTTCAGTCATTAGACTGCAGCCATGCTGGAGCACTACTTTGAAAGGTTTAGTGAAACAAATCAACCTTAGTACTTATTTATTTGAAATCTTGTATTTATTCTGTCCGCCTCTTTTGCCAAACTGTTTAGTTATGGGGACATAAACAAACGAACTGCAGTTGTCAAGTGGTAGAAAGGGAGGTGAGAGACAAACACACACACACACACACAGTAGAATAAAAAATGGAAAGTCCTTTGTATAGAATTAGGAAAGGATAGATAGACAGAGAGAGAGAGGGAGAGATAGAAAGAGAGGGAGAGATAGAAAGAGAGAGAGAGAGAGAAAGAGAGAGAGAAAGAGAGAGAGAGAGATTTCTTTTCAATTTGATCTGGTCAATTCATTGAAATTTCATTACAAAGTAATTTTCCTTTTTTCTTTCTCCTTTCTTTTTCATTTTCCCATTTTATACTTATTAACATATTTGTAAATAAATAAATTTCCTCACAAGGGCTGGTCACTTTTCACAGGTATCAATTTTAGGAAGTAGGATGGAAGAAATAAGAAAAGGGGGAGGCCGCAGTCACTACTGAAAAAAAAATCATTAAAATTCAAAGTACTATGAAAATGTATATTCTTCTACACTAGCCAATTCCCATATTGTGTGTAATTCTATGTTTTGACTGTAAAAGAATACACGACTGCACCCTCCCCACTTTCCTTATTTCTTCAATCCTACTTCCTAAAATTGACACCTTTGAAAGGTGACCAGTTCTTGTGAGAAAATGTGTTTATTTAGAAATATGTTGAAACGTATACAATGAAAAAAAGGAGAAAGAAGAAAAGAAACATTACTTTGTAATGAATTTTCAATGAATTGACCTCACCAAATTGAAAAGAAACCCACCTCTTCCCCCGCTCTCTCTCTCTCTCTCTCTATCCTTCTATCTATCTATCTACCCTTTCCACATCCTTATTTTTTACTCCTCTTTCTTGATTGTCCGGAAACTACTCTCCCTATCTGTTTCCCTACCACTTTTCTTTTCTTCATCTCTCTGTGCCTTTTTCCAAAAAATAAAAAAAACAATGTCCTCCTCTTCTAAACAAAACAAAAATAAAAGCATCCGGTTCATCTGTCTGAGCAATGAAACATTCTGTTTTTACCATGTTGATTTTGAAAACAAAAGAAAGTGCTAATAAAGGGTTATTCAAAATTCTGACTGCTTCCTTTTTCTCAATATATATATATATATATATATATATATAATATATATATATATATATATATATATATATGAATGTATGTATGTATGCATGTATATGTAAATATAGATATGTATGTATGCATATATGTATGTATGTATGTATTTATCTTATCTATCTCTCTCTTTATATATATATATATATATATAAATACACACACATTTTTTTCTTGCCTGCCTTTGTATCATCTATTTGTCTGGATGTTTTATTGTCCTCTATTGCGTTTTTGTTCCATTATATATATATATATATCATCATCATCATCCGCTTTCCATGCAGGCATGGGCTGGATGGTTTGACTGAGGGCTGGCAAGCCAGAAGGCTGCACCAGGCTCCAATCTAAAATATATATATATATATATATATATAGAGAGAGAGAGAGAGGAGAGAGAGAGAGAGAGAGAGAGAGAGAGAGAGAGAGAGAGAGATAGATAGATAGATAGACAGACAGACAGATAGTTAGTTAGTTAGATAGATAGATATATTATTTATATTATTATTTGATTGAATGCCATGCATCCATTTCCAAGTAAGTTTATCTATCTATCTATCTATATATATATATATATATATATATATATATATTATGTATGTATGTATATATAATATACATATAATATATAGAGAGAGAATGAGAGAGAGATACACAGACAGATTTACATACATGGACATACCTATATATGTATATATACATAAATATGTGTATGTATGTATGTATTTATATATGCTTGTAGATATAAACTTTATAAAATTAGTATTGACTAAAAATTTAAGTTACATCTGAGAGGTTTTTGAATCTTGAAGCAAAAATATCAGGAATTACTGAAAGAAGATAAAAATTACATCATTGTTTTTGGTGAGTACTATGCTTATATATATGTATATGTGTATATATGCATACATATATGCATGTCGAAAGTACCAACTAGAGATTTTGTTACCTTCATGTGCTCAGGTCAGCGGATCCGTTTCAAGAAGAAGATCAAGAAACTTCCTGTGAGAGATGAAAAGTGGAACGGCTATTGGGAAGTGACTGCAGATTTACCTGTGTGCCAAGGATTCTTTCCCATCCCAGTTATGAAAAAACCAGACATTTTGATATGGTGTGAAAGAAGGAAAGTTGTAAATCTAGTTGAGTTAATGGTTCCTCATGAAGATAATATGGATGCCGCTCGGGCTCGAAAGATTGACCGTTATGTAAACCTCCTCGAGGAAACGCAGGCTGGAAAGCAGAGCATTTTCCAATTGAAGTTGGATGTAGAGGGTTTGTTGGACACAGTGTGAGATGACTGTTGTTATCGTTAGGCCTAACTCATCATTAAGTCAATACCACCATGACTGATATCCAAACTACAGTGGAGAAGGCTAGCCACTGGATTTGGTTTAAAAGAGATGATGATCAATGGCTAGAAGAATATTGAGCTTTATTTGATAACCAGTTGATCTAGCAAGCGGGGCCTCATATCAGTGAGGGGGGGCCGGTGCGCATTGATGCCGTCGAGAGGTAGGCCCCGAAACGCCGTGCATTCTCTCCTGATGACCCCATACACTTGCTGGCTTCCGGTATGCGGAGTTCTTGACTTGTATCACTTGCATGTGCAAGTTGTTTGCAAGACATGTTACAGAGTCAGAGAGGGATAGAGAAGGGGTGAGATGATAGAAAAGTGGAGAAGAAGAGAAAAGTAGGGAATATGTGAAACAGTGAGGATAAGAAAAGAGAGTGAATAAAAGAAAAATAACTGAAAGAAAACTAAGTGAGCCACAAGAAGAATATGGATGAAGGCTTGAAGCAAAAATATCAGGAATTACTGAAAGAAGGTAAAAATTACCGTTGTTCTTGGTGAGTACTATAGTTATATATATGTATATGTGTATATATGCATAAATATATGCATGCCAGTATATATGCATACATACATGGATATACTTATATATATGTATATGTGTATATAGGCATACATATATGCATGTCTGTATATATGCATACATACATGGATATATGCATATATAGTCATACAGGCATACATAAATACACAAACATATAAAGCACCCATAAACACATACATATATTCATACACAAATACATGGCAAAATTCAATGCATACTTACTCACAAACTCTCATACAACCATACATATACCCATACACGCATGTAGATAAATACATAATTATATAGGCATATTATTATATTTTTAAACAATGTTATAGTCATTAGTATAACTCAATTTTGCCATAAAAATCAATAGCTCTTATGTACAGGAACATTTAAACACCATTTCAAGAATACCATGATTTCTTTGCAGGTTTAATTTTCAAGACACCTGTCTGGAAAAGGATTGGGAAGAGGAAACAAGCGAAAACCAAAACTCCTACTAAGTAATGAGCCATTATTGGAATCTGGAACAGTTTGGCCTGAAAGTATAAAGAAGAATTGAAAGATTATTTGGTGAGAACCATGATAGAGAAAAATTATTGCAAAATATAAACATGGTATTTTTTTCATCCCCACTCACCCACAAGCAACTCTGTATGCTGTTAAAGCGAGCCATTATCAAAATATAGCAGAAATACCTAACTGCAATAAAAAAAAAATATGCTATTCCTGTGAAGGAAATCTTAGTATCATCCTTCAAGAAGATACAACAATCTGAACTTAGTCAACCATATTGAAACATAGTCACTATGCATCATCATCATCATCATCATCATCATCATCACATCATCATCATCATCATCACCATCACCATCATCATCATCATCATCATCATTTAGCATCTGTTTTCCATGCTAGAACGGGTATGATGGTTTGACTAGGAGTTGGTAAGCTGGAGTTCTCTAGTCTGTTTCAGCTTGGTTTCTAAGTCTGAATACCCTTCCTAACACAAACCACTCTACAGAGTGTACTGGGTGCCATTTATACGTCACTGGCCATGACTACAATTTCACTTAGCTTGATGTATCTTCTCAAGTACAGCAAATCACCAAAGGTCTCAATCACTTGTCATTGCCTTCATGAGACACATTTGAAGATCATACTTCACCACCTCATCTGGATATATACTTGATATCATGTGAATCGGTCCTTCCACCTAAGAGTTAAATAGGCCTCATGCTTTGAGATTAAGCTCAGGAAAGCATGAAGGTAGTGGAATAAACTGTAAATAAACAGAAGGCAATGGGAAATCACTTCTGTATAAATCTTCAAACTTTGGCCTGAAGGTCCATGATCACCAGCACTTATAAAACTGGTCAGCCACATGACGAGTGAGCAATCCTTGCCATACATTTTTTTCAAAACATTCTTCTATGGAACTATAGTCCTTCAAAATTCCATCTATCTATATTTTCTCTATGGACATTGATTTGAACAAGTGAAAGTCAAATACTGATTACATCAGTGCCAACAAACTAAAAAAAGCAAAGGAGACTTTACATTGTTGCTCAACCTACTTGAAATGACAATTAAGTCTCACTCAAATCTCACCCACACCCCACCAAGCAAGGATATTTGAAAATTGGGTGGAGTTAAGAGCAGAGTGATTGGCAATAACAGAGGTGGACAAAGGTAAAGGCAGGTGATGAGTAACAATAGATGTGGCCCCAGAGGATGTGTATGTACAATTCTGATACACACATCCATATACACATATACACACATACACACACATAAGATTCATTAGAAAGTTTCCTGCTTAATTGTAAAGCACCTCAGGAGTATGAATCAACTCTAACACAGCAAAAAATAATAATAACTTTATATAGTAATTTGGTTCATTAGAAATAGCAGCCAAATTTTTCCTCAAATCATACTCTACTGTTTAATTACAAGGAAACTATACTGTTTTAGTTCCAGATATATGAAAAGATGGTATAGTCACAGTTTAAGAGTCTTTGAAAATAGGTCTATTTAATGAAGGCTGGCCTGCAGCTATATAGCAAAAACTATATCACAGGCATAACCAATTTGCTATTACAGCCAGTATTTAGTGGCCATTTTACCTGTGGTTTCACCTATCTTTACTCCAATGGGAAGAAAGACTAAATTAATGAGAAAACTCAGGACTACCGAGACCATACACAAGTGCCTTCTTTTGTAGCCTTGGGTTAACCAAAGACAATTGTTGGTGCTTAAGTGAGTGCAAAGCCATATGTGTACACTTATGATTTCTATTTATTTAGCCGGTTGTGAGCCTTTCAAAACTGAAAATGTTTGTTGTTTGTCATTAATACTAGCCATGTGTAACAAATTATTACAGCATCTTGAGTTGTTTTCATCTGAACATAGGTGAAATCTGTCCATAGGAAAAAACTAATTCCATACCTATTCAAGCAAAGCATACAGGTTAAGGGGTGAAAAACTTGCAGCCCTGAGATACCTGATAATAGAGAAGGGTTTTGAACATTGCAATATATTTATAACTAACTCCAGAAGTTTTTGTATGGGACGATGTATCTTTGAAATTTATTTCACCCATAAATAATGCATATGAAATTAGATCATTGACTACAGCTATGCTACTTAATGTTTTTATACAGATCTTTCCTTACAAATAAAGGCTGGATTGACCTCCTCCAAAATTATATTTACAAGTAACAAATACAAATTAAAGTTAAATAAAGTTGGATAATGTCTTTTCTTTAAAAGCATAATCTTTTATTATAAAACAGTTGGTCTCTGTCTGTCTGTGCATCTGTCTATAACAGTATTTGTGTAGAGAGAGGGGAGAAGAGGAGAAAAAGTTGTTGAGAGAGAAATACAGTGAGAGAGAGAGAGAGAGAGTGCGAGAGAGAGAGAGAGAGATAGAGTGTGTGTGTATGTGTGAAAGATAGATAAATAGGTAGTGTTGTCACTTTAGTAATTAACAAGTTTTGATTAAAAATGCAGGAATTTTACGTGCAAGTCTGTCAACACAATGCAGACATCAAAAAGACTATATATACATCATCATTATTGTTTAACGTCCGCTTTCCATGCTAGCATGGGTCAGACAAACGACTGAGGGCTGGCGAACCAGATGGCTGCACCAGGCTTCAATCTTGATCTGGTGGAGTTTCAACAGCTGGATGCCCTTCCAAACACCAACCACACGGGGGTCAGTCAGGTGGTACTTGCAACAACCTCACTCAAATCTTTTACACATGCCACCAGCATAGGTGCCAGTAATGGCGATGTTGATATATATTTAGCACACCAGGCGAAATGCTTAGCGGTATTGCGTCTGTCGTTGCGTTCTGAGTTCAAATTCCGCCGAGGTCGACTTTGCCTTTCATCCTTTCGGGGTTGATAAATTAAGTACCAGATACACACTGGGGTCGATGTAATCGACTTAATCCGTTTGTCTGTCCTTGTTTGTCCCCTCTATGTTTAGCCCCTTGTGGGCAATAAAGAAACAGATATATATTTATATATATAATGCATTCAGTTATTTTGGGTGGAGGGGTTGTTCGTGTATGTGTGTGTACATGTATGTGAGTGTGTGTGTATGTGTTGAGTATGTGAGTGAGTGTGTGTGTGTGTGTGTGTGTGTGTGTGTGTGTTTCTATATGTCTTTCAACATATAAACAACACAACACAGTCTTTAAAATAAGATTTTCACTTTGAATAATTTATGAAGGTATGCGCATGATCAACAAATATTTTTACCAGCAGTGTGGCAACAAGTAGCAACTTAGTAACACACTAATAATAAGTAGACATTGATCTTTGCAATTTTCAGTCACAAACTATCGAACTATTGTCACTTTTTTCCAATATAAGTCTAAATATGTATGTGAGTGTGTGTAAGTATGAGGAGAAGGTGAGTGTATGTATTCATATATATGTATGTAGTGTATATAGTTAATACATTACCCTGAGTTTTGCATTGCTTGTGAATAAAACATAGGAATCAAGTTCAGCTTGAGGTAGAGCTTTATATCCATTGGCTGCGAATGATAAAGCATCGTTATGGAAACGCTTGCATGCAGAGTTTACACGGGCCGCCTAAAAAGAAAAAAAGAACAAGAAAGGAAACAGGTAATGAACAAGAAAAGCAAAAACAAGAATTAATTCATGTATAAGTGTGTCATCATTATCATCATTGTCATCATCGTTGTCGTCATCATTGACATTATCTTCATCATCATCATCATCATCATCATCATCATCATCATCATCATTTTCATCATCATCATCATCATCATCATCATCATCATCATCATCATCATCATCATCATCATCTTCATCATCATCATCATCATCATCATCATCATCATCATCCACTTTTCTCAAATACTTATGCGGATCGGATGGAATTTGTGAAGACAGACTTTTACAGCCAGATGCCCTCTGGCTCTAGAAAGGCGTCTTCTAAGCCCTTCTACACAAAACCTCAGAGGTTGGAAATCATGTAGATGTTCATCTAAATGATGCAACTCCAGACATTTAATACTGATTGTTGTTTGCATATTCAAAAGAGCAACTTGCTACAACATTTAATATAAAATAAATATGCTGAATAAAGCTATCTATTGGAAAGGAGATAAAGTGCTTAAAAATTGCACCCACCCATTCAGATAATTTTGGAAGTTTACATAGAATGTGTGCTGTGTCACACAAAGCTATTGTTTATCTTGTTCCAGTTATCACAATACACTATATCAGTGATAGTAATGGATTATTGAACACTGTTACATTAACTATCAATAAAAGTGTTATCTTTATTGTACTCTTATCTCTAGATAAGAAGGTATACAGAGATTTTCAGAAATCTAGTGAACCCCGATTCAAGTCTTGAGAAACTATATTTTGTAGCTGGTGTTCTATGCTTTTAACTAGAAGCAGAGTTTCAGAATGAATTAGAATCATAAAAATTATGGCACAATACGGTGGCATGAAGAGATGCCAATCTCAAATTATGGTCTCAAATTGTAGAGAGGACATGTGGAAGGGGTAGACCCAGGACGACGTGGGATGAAGTAGTGAGAAAGGATCTTCAGACGTTGGGCCTCACAAAGAAGATGACAAGGGACTGAGCCACCTGGCAGTTTGCTGTGCCTGAGAAGACATGTCAAGGTACATTAAAGTATGGTTGCCCTGCATCTCTCTCCAACTGCATCTCTCTCCAACTGCATCTCTCTCCAACTGCATCTCTCTCCAACTGAGTGTTCCTAATTTTACCGGCTAAACACAGAGAGGACAAACAAGGACAGACAAACAGATTAAGTCAATTATATTGACCCCAGTGCGTAACTGGTACTTAATTTATCAACCCCGAAAGGATGAAAGGCAAAGTCAACCTCGGCGGAACTTGAACTCAGAACGTAACGGCAGAAGAAATACCACTTAGCCCGGCATGCTAACGTTTCTGCCAGCTCACCGCCTTCAAAAACACATATACCAGTGCCACACCCATGCCAGTACTGCATAAAAGCATGCAGTACATTCTGTAAAGAGGTTGGTGTTAGGAAGGGAATCCAACCCAAGAAAACACATCAAAATAGGCATGGATTATGGGCAGCTCATTAGCTGGCTTAGCTCCTGTCAAACCATCCAACCCATGCCAGCATGGAAAACAGGCATTAAATGATGATGCTGATGATAACAATGACAAGAGAAGCAGATCCACCAAAATTTCAACATTCATCATTGTGGATTAGTCTGATCAGCTATCTTGGTATTATGCAGTCATTAATTCATTAATCCTTTAGCATTTAAACTGGTGATATCAAGCTCAAATATTCTACCTGTTTTATGTTGAAACTGGCCAGATCCAGCCTTTCACACCTACCCCACAATGTCACTCTAAAAATAAGTAATTGCATCATCAAAATGTTGCAGCAGCAAGATAGTACATGATTAATTCAAAATAATGTTAATAGATATGCATGACATTATTTACATTATTTACATTTGGTGGATATTTGTCCCCATCTTGTTTGTTGTTAACACATTTCGACTGATATACCCTCCAGCCTTCTTTGGGTGTCTTGGGGAAATGTTGAACCTGGGTTCTCATTCCTAAGGTATTTTTCGATTTTATTATTATTATTATTATTATTATTATTATCATTATTATTATTGTTCAGGTCACTGCTTTGAATCGAACTCAGAATCTTGGGGTTAGTAGCCCATGCTCTTAACCACTATGCCATATGCATGACATTTGATAGAGTAATCTGAATGATAAAGAGTTAATATTTATCTGCAGTATTGGTTATTATGGCATGAAACAGATAAATAATTCTTTTTTTATTTGTTTCAGTAACTGGACTGTGGTCATGCTGGAGCAATGCCTTGCATAGTTTAATAATAAAAATAAATGCACCCTTTTAAAGCCTAGCCAGGCTCATGGGCCCGGTTTCCAAGGCGTATGTGTTCCCCAGCTGGACGGGACGCCTGTCCATCACAGCATTACTCATTTTTGCCAGCTGAGTGGACTGGAGCAACGTGAAATGAAGTGTTTTGCTCAAGAACACAATGCGTCACCCGGTCCAGGAATTGAAACCACAATCTTATGATCATGATGCTGACACCCTAACCACTAAGCCACGCGCCTCCACGATACATAGTTTAGTAGAACAAATTGACCCCATATTTATTTTTAAAATTTGGTTCTTATTCTACCCTTTTGCTAAACTAACATGATATGGGGACAGGTTGTGAAGCAAGGACAAACACAAACACAAAGAAACATGCACACATGCATACAGGGACACTCATGTATATGTATGATGAACTTCCACACAGTCTCCATCTACCATATTAACTCACAAAGCAACGGTTGGCCTAAGGTTATTGTGGAAGACACTTGCCTAAGATGCTGTATAGTGTGGTGGCAAAGTGAGCTTTCTAACCACGCAGCCATTACAAAAACTGTTATCAAAATAAGAAATTATTTTGTCTCCTTGACACCAAGCAAAAATGTATCAAATGTCTTATTTACCAAGTTATTATTTGAAAAACAAAAGAGAGGGTTGGGCCATCAGTAAAATTACACTAAATGAAAGTGTATTTGATAATGTCACTGTAAAATGGTTGAATGACCTTGGAGAGGATTCAAGAAAAAAATTTTACAAAGCTATATGGGATGAAGAAATTAAAGTAGATAAAATAAAAGAAAAGAAAAAAAACAAATGGAATTGAAGAGTGAAAGTAATATGAAAAAAAAAAGAAAAGAAATTAACAGATTTAAATAACTACCAAAATATAAAAAATATTTTGTGTGTATTGAGTTACCTTGATTATTTCAAGTTTATCAAAGAAATATTTTAAGATAAAATATTAAACTAAATAAGAACCTAAGAAAGCAAAAAAAACATTAACCTCACTGACAAAAGGTTGTATATAATTTCCACTCCTTTTGTGTGATAATAAAAGACAATAATTTTACTAGTATAAACTTAATGTTTTCCATACATGTAATAAAGAACATCTTTATGTAGTTATATATAGTGATAGCAAGTGACTAGATTCATGTGCGTAATGAAATATTTCCTTAATGTTATGCTCTAGTTGTATGTGTTATAGATTTATGTATATATGCTTAGATATAAATAGTTAACTCAAATAAACAAGCAATGAAAAAGAGAAAAAAAAAACAAGAAAAAAACGAACATGAAGGCATGCACAAGAAATATATTAATTTGATGCTCAGTGAATGTAGAGAGTTGTTGTTAATGTTTCAAGCATAGCTCTTCATCAGAAACAAGAAAGTCCTATGAGAAAGAAGGAAAAATAAGGAAAAAAATAAGGAAAAATTGCCTACAGTCCACATGCAGTTACAATCAATATGTATGTATGTATGTATGTATGTATGTATGTATATATGCATGTATGTATAGAATATCTCTCTAGATATTCAATAAGATATTCAGTTTCAATTTCGTTCAATTATGTTGTTACAGTATCTACAACATACAATTACATGGGATTGATGCAGTAGTTAACAAGAGTTTTTTTAACACAGTTACATGTAATAATGCTTTAATAGGTTATGTGGTGTTTTTCACATCCATAAATTTTTGCATGAGAGTTATGTGGTTATGTAGCTAAGTCTGCAACCACATGGTTTTGTGTTCAGTCCCACTGTGTGTCACCTTGGGGCAAATGGCTTCTATTGTTCTCACTATAGCCCTGTATTAACCAATATCTTGTGAGTGGATTTGGTAGATAGACACTGTGTAGAAGATCATCATTTATGTGTGTGTGTATGTGTGTATTACATACACGATATACATATATGTGTGTGTGTGCATGTGCATGTGCATGTGAGTGTGTGTGTGTGTATATATATATTGATATATATTTGTATATATGCATATAGATGTATATATACATACATGTATATATCATATACATATATGAAAATATTTACATATCACAGACACTCACACACACCCACATATTTATATCTATATCTATATCTATCTATCTATCTATCTATCTATCTATCTATCTATCTATCTATCTATCTATCTATCTATCTATCTATCTATCTACCTATCTATCTATCTATATACATATATATATATAATAGTTATCACCAAGCTAATATGGCAGTCCAGAAAAATGGTATGAATGAAATTTATATATATATAGCCTGGGCAAAGTTCAGAAAGCTCCTACCCCTACTGGCAACAAAAGGTCTCTCCCTCAGAGCGAAAGGTAGATTGTATGATGCATGTGTGCGAACTGCCATGCTTCACGGTAATGAAACATGGGCTGTGACTGCAGAGGACATGCGTAGACTTGAAAGAAATGAAGCTAGCATGATCCGCTGGATGTGTAGTGTCAGTGTGCACGCAAGACAGAGTGTAAGCATCCTAAGAGAAATGCTGGATATAAGAAGCATCAGATGTGGTGTGCAAGAGCGACGCTTGCGATGGTATGGTCATGTGCTGCGGATGGATGAAGAGAGATGTGTGAAGAAGTGCCACTCCCAAACAGTTGAAGGTATCAGGGGGAGAGGTAGACCCAGGAAGACATGGGATGAGGTAGTCAAGCATGACCTCAGAGCATTGGGCCTCACTGAGGCAATGGCGAAGGACCGAGATCTCTGGAGATATGCTGTCACTGCAAAGACCCGGGCTGCTTTCTGCAGCAATTCCACATACCCCCTACCCATTCAAAGTACCCCGGATCCCCAAAGTACCCCGGACCCAGTTGCCCCCGTGCCGCTGGCACGTTAAAAGCTCGAACCGATCGTGACCGATGCCGGACCCCCCGGCCCCTGTGCAGGTGGCACGTAAAAAGCACCCAATCCACTCACGGAGTGGTTGGCGTTAGGAAGGGCATCCAGTCATAGAAACTCTGCCAAATCAGACTGGAGCCTGGAGCGGCCCCTGGCTTCCCAGACCCCGGTCGAACCGTCCAACCCGTGCTAGCGCGGAAAACGGACGTTAAACGATGATGATGATGATGATGATATATATATATATATATATATATATTGCCGGACCAGGTGATGAAAGTCACAGAAAGGCTTACACCTCAAAAAGCACATAAAAAGCACCATCCTTACCAGCGTTGCCTTACTAGCACTTGTGCTGGTGGTATATGAAAAAACATTGCCAGTACCACTGGACTGGCTCCTGTGCAGGTGGCACGTAAAAAAACACCATTTGAGCATGGCCGTTGCCAGTACCGCCTGACTGGCCCTCGTGCCAGTGGCACATAAAAGCACCCACTACACACTCGGAGTGGTTGGCGTTAGGAAGGGCATCCAGCTGTAGAAACTCTGCCAGATCAAGATTGGAGCCTGGTGCAGCCATCTGGTCCGCCAGTCCTCAGTCAAATCATCCAACCCATGCTAGCATGGAAAGTGGACGTTAAACGATGATGATGATGATTATTATTATTATTATTATTATTATTATTATTATTATTATTATTATTATCGTTATCATTATCATTATCATTATTATTATTATTATTGAGTGAGAGAGCAGCGCATGCCATCAAAATGACACTGGGGTAAAATATACGAAGCCTAGTATACCCATCATGACTACCCATCCGATAAGGGTACACTAGACACATGCATCATAACCATACGTGCATGACATGGTGATCTCATATCAAGATAAACAGCACATGACCTTGCAGGTGGGGCCCATTTAGAATTTTCTTCAGGTCGAGTAACCCATCCCTCTCAAAATGTCCCTGAATAAGGGTTGTTTAAGGATGTTGAATGAAACACTCATGTTTCCAGAGGTGAATTATTCAAATCCCAAAGAATCCCTCTCAACACATGGCTATGATGCTCCTCCACTACTTCTGCTCATGATCAGAGATGCACATACCTGCAGCCACTAAGGGACATGCTCAACTAGTTAAGGTCAAACAACTGACAAGCAAATCTGTGGTATTGAGTAGAATATTTGCTGTAGCCCATCTTTTATACCAAGACAAAACAATGTACATGATAGCACTTATTATATTATTATTATTATTATTATTATTATTATTATTATTATTATTATTATTATTATCATTATCATTACTATCAGTGAACTGGCAGAAATGTTAAAAACAGTTATTAAGGGTAGAGGGTTGGCAGAATTGCTTGAGCATCAGAAAAAATACTTTGTGGGCTTTGATCTGGCTCTTGACTTTCTGAATTCAAATCCTGCCAGAGGCACTTTTGCTTTTCATCCTTCTATGGTCAATAAAAAAAAGGACTGGTCAAGTGCTGGAATTGATGTTATCCCCTAAACCACCTACTCAAAAATTACTGGCTTTCTTCCTAAATCAGAAACTGTTGATAATTTTGATGACAGAGATCATAAGAAATAGACAAAATGCTTATTATGGTATTTTGTTGCATCTGTTTAATATTCTCTTTTCTACTCTAGGCACAAGGCCCGAAATTTTTGGGGACAGAGAAGTCGATTAGATAGACCCCAGTATGCAACTGGTACTTGATTTATCAACTACATTCTTCCACTAGAATTTTTTGTGGAGGCATGTGACTTAGTTGTTAGGATGCTGGACTCATGATTATAAGATTGTAGTTTCAATTCCTAGACTGGGTGATGTGCTGTATTCTTGAGCAAAACACTTCATTTCATGTTGCTCCAGTTCATTCAGCTGGCAAAAATGAGTAATCCTGTGATGAACTGGCGTCCCATCCAGGTGGGGAATAAATATATACAGTGATCCCTCGTTTATCGCGGTTGATTGGTTCTAAGACCAGCCGTGATAACTGAATTTCTGCGAAGTAAGGACACCATATTTACAGTATTTATTTAACGTGTATTTGGACTTTTAAAACCCTCCCTGTACTGTTAACAACCCACCCATTACAGTAGTCTATTAATAACAAGGACAAATGTCAAGCAATAATACTTTAGATTTTAAAAAATAAAGATTGTTACTGTTACACAGACCAGATTACAAAATAGAAAGCTGTGATTCATCGTTTCTCTCCAGTGCACCAATCACAGCCCATCTTAAGTTCAAATACTCCTGTATATGCTTTTTTGCTATTTTACACTTGTTTTGTTGTTCCTAGACTAGGAAATGATATTTATTATTAATATTTTATTGGATTTAATGAAAAATTTTAGGCGTTCATATATATATTTTTAAAATCCATGAAGTCGTGAATCTGCGATAGTTGAACCACGAAGTAGTGAGGGATCACTATATGCCATGAAACTGAGAAACTGACCCTTATGAGCTGGTGTGACTCGAGACAGTACCGTTACTTTTCTTTTTTTAATCAGAATTTATGAACTGGGCCTATGTTAGAATGTTATTTGAGTGATAACATGTAGAATCAGTAGTGTCAGACAAATTATTTAATTACTCCTTTTTACATAGAATGTGTACAGTCACATGAAGCTGCTTATTGAAATGTAGATATTTATACCCAGATCCATGGCCGTATGATTTGTCAATATTTGTTTAAACTACTATTGCTCCAAACAGAATGAACGATTCATATGTCGTATCTAAACTGAAATCCATATCTACCTTGACTGAACAAATATATCCTTTTGTAATTTTGTAACTTAATCTTTAATAATAATGTCTGGGTGGTTTGCTTTTCCCTATCACTTTGCATCACCATATTATAACTATTTTTAGAGACTCCATATTTTTATATGTGCTCATATTATTTGTTATGAGTTTAATTTGGTATTGTAGTGACTATACTATTCGGTTGTAATTGCTTAGCCTTCATACCTATAATCAGCAATGACTATTCCATCTTCATTTTTTATAATCATTTTGGTTTGATGTGATTCGAGGAAACTTTTTGCTGCTATTTTCAACATGTCAAATTACTACATAGAGGTTCTCTCATTGGTTAAACCTACCTATGTATATATATTGACTTGGCTGAAATCAGAGAATTGGAGATAATGTTATTTTTTGTTGTTCACTGCATAGCCTACATTTACTATCTCTAATTTAATTTGCTATTTTTGAACTAGTTTATTGTGGATAAATTTTGGTCTTTCTCAACGAATATATATTCTTTTGTTTTCGATATTAAAACAGAACTTCTAAGCTATTTTCACATCCTTTCAAATTTAAATTCCTATTGAAGACAGAAGGATGTATTATATCATTCATCTTAATTATATCTGTGTGTGCTTGGTTCCTCAGCTTATATGCCAGTCCTCATAGCTACCTTTGTATTTATTCTTAGGACAATAGTGAATGACATAGCTCAGTGAAGGCGCATGGCTCAGTGGTTAGAGCATCGAGCTTACGATCGTGAGGTTTTGAGTTTGAATCCCAGACTGGGCTGTGTGTTGTGTTCTTGAGCAAGACACTTTATTTCACGTTGCTCCAGTTCACTCAGCTGTAGAAATGAGTTGTGATGTCACAGGTGCCAAGCTGTATCGACCTTTGCCTTTCCCTTGGATAACACTGGTGGTGTGGAGAGAGGAGGCCGGTATGCATGGGCGGCTGCTGGTCTTTCATAAACAACCATGCCTGGACTTGTGCCTGGGAGGGTAACTTTCTAGGTGCAATCCCATGGTCTGTATCATGGCCGAAAGGGCTCTCAGTGAATGACAGAATTTTTAGAGAAGCAGTCAAAATAGTTTGTGTTGTTTAAGCTCAAATCACAGTTGGTTGACTTTACTTTGCATCCTTCTGGTGACCAATATTAACAAGAAAAATTCCAGTGTTGGGGTTAATTCAACACAACCCTGCTACCAAAATTTGTAATCATGTACATTTATTAGAAATCATCATGATTCTCATTGACAGATGTCAAAGAACAGCTTTAAGTTCCTAGTAACAAGAGTTGGATATTAAGTTGTGATTTCCATAAATAATCACTTGGTGAAAATTAAGTACAAACATCACATCTTCCCATTTTGCTTTCTTTTAAAGATCTCAGATTTTATGTCTTTTTAAGGAATTATTATCGATATTACTTTCCCACAGACTGAAGATATCCGTGCCGGTGACACATAAAAAGCACTGTCTGAACATGACAGATGCCAGCGCCACCTAACTGGCGTCCGTGTCGGTGATACGTAAAAGCACCAGCTGATCATGGCAGTTTGCCAGCCTCCCCTGGCCCCTGTGCCGGTGGCACATAAAAAGCACCCACTACACTCACGGAGTGGTTGGTGTTAGGAAGGGCATCCAGCTGTAGAAACACTGTCAGATCAGACTGGCCTCCCAGACCCCAGTCGAACCATCCAACCCAAGCTAGCATGGAAAACGGACGTTAAACGATAATTATGATGATGATGATGATTACTTTGTTAATAGAGCAAATGATAATACAAAATGAAGATATTTATGTTTCTTACCTGTATTAATGGAGCAAAGAGCATGACTCCCCAGACAAGAGGAAAAAGACTCCGGTAGACCCAAATATCTGCTTGGTCTGCAGTATTCATACATAATGTATTCAAACCTATGTTTATGAGATAAAACCATAACAGAGATTAACAGAGATTATTGAGAAGAAAAGAAAATACCAATACAAAAGAAAAACAAAAAATACTATATACATTTGAAGTTTTTAGTTATATTAAGCCAAAACTCAATAAACTCTGTAAACTGAATACAAAAAGAGATTTAAGTGGCGTAAAGTCCAAACAGTGAAGAAATATCTAAGTAAGCCAAAAAGAAAAGTGTAGGGAAACTTACCAATCACTGTAAAAGCTGCAAATATAAAGGTTACCAAAGAAGTCATCTTGCCAGTACTGCTGTTCAACATCTTCAAATGACATTTAATTTCTACCAATTGCTGGAATTATTAGAAGGAAAAAGAAAAGATCAAAGAATTGCATCATGAAACAATATACATGTGTATATGTCTATTGGTCTTTTTCTCTCTGTCTTTGTCTCTGCTGGTCTATCTGTCTATTTATCTATCTACCTCTCTATCCATCTATCTATTTATATATATATATGCATGTATGTGTGTTATATATACACACTCATGCATACATGCATTCATACATGCATACATGCATATGTATACTCTCTTTTACTCTTTTACTTGTTTCAGTCATTTGACTGCGGCCATGCTGGAGCACTGCCTTTAGTCAAGCAAATCGACCCCAGGACTTATTCTTTGTAAGCCCAGTACTTATTCTATCAGTTTCTTTTGCTGAACCGCTAAGTTACGGGGACGTAAACAAACCAGCATCGGTTGTCAAGCGATGTTGGGGGGACATACATATACACATGAAAGTGGTAGAGTGGAAGAGATGAACAATTGCTTGCAAGAATATACCATGAATCATGAAAGAATTGAAATTAGTGACTACCCAAACAATGAAGATCTAATAATAATAGACAGAATTTTGGATCTATTAAATACAGAAAGGACAGAATTTATGTGCGACTCTAAGAAGGCTAACCAATGGAGGCTAAATCAAGAGATGAATAAAGTCAGTCTTGTATTGAGACATATTGAAACAAAGAACATTACACAAACAAATAATCTTATCAAGGCTGCAAGTAGGATGGTGGTGGAAAGAATGGGATTGAGAAATACTGACCATAGAACAGTGACGGATAAAAGAGATAATAAACAACTGTAGTGGAAAAGGAAAATTTCTGAAGATATAAGCTCCTTGAACAGTGTAGTGTCAATACTTGTCAGGAAAAGAAATGGAGAACTGAAGAATAAATGGAAATTCGAAAATGTTAGGAAGAAGTATGGCATAGATACAAAAGGGTTGAATGTTGTAATTGAAGAACTGAAGCAGCACATATGTGTAAAAAAAAAAACCCAAAGCTAACTAGGTTTGAACAATAGATTAAACAATACCATCAAAACAAATCGTTTAGAACTGATCAAAAAAGATCTTGCCAAGAGATTAATGACAATAAAAAACATGAAAGATGTGTCCCTAATGCTGATGAAAGTCAACTTTTCTGGGGTAAGACATGGAGTAAGCAAGAACAACATAATACTACAACTGAATGCTGTGCAGCCAGAAGCAAACAGCTTCTTGCCCCCAGCAAGAGGCTTTCCACTTCACAGAAGACAGCATCAGAAATATGAGTGAAAAATAAGCAAATGGAAAGCAGCAGGACTTGATGGTGTACAGAGCTTTTGAGAAGTTGCCATAAACTGATCACAGAGTAATTTAATGCATTGATCGATGGAGAAGAAATCCCAGGCTGGTTGACAAAAGGATGAACGATAGAGTGCCTGAAGGATGCATCAAAGGGAAATGCTGCTGACAATTACAGGCCAATTTTCTGCCTCCCATTAATGTGGAAGTTACTGTCAAGAGGAATTGTAGAACTGTATAAATTTCTAGATGAGAATGATATATTACAAAAAGGCGGTAGAAGGTGATGCAGACATACCAAAGATCAACTCTTAATAGACAAAATGGTAATGCAAGATTATAAACAAAGGAGAACAAATCTGGAAATGGCCTGGATTGACTATCACAAAGTTTTTGATATGATTCTACATTCGTGGATCATCGAGAGCTTAGATCTGTTTGGAATTGTGAAGAATGTAACATGTTTCCTAAAAAGAAGTATGGTGGGATGGAAAGCTGAACTGACACCTTATAGACAAAGCTTGATACTTAGGAAAACGAACCTGGGGTACCAACTAGAGGGAAAATCCCAAACAATCAACCACCTCCAGTTCATGGATGACTTGAAACTGTATGGCAAAGATGAGACACAAGTGAGCTCCTTGGTGAACACAGTCCACTGTTTTCGTACTGATATTAGAATGGAATTTGGACTTAAGAAGTGCAGAATAATCTACCTAAAAAGAGGCAAGGTACAGTCCATAGTAGAGATAGAATTACCAAATAGAGACTTGATTAAGCAAATTGAAATAGAAGGGTACAAATAGCTTGGTGTACTAGAGTGCAATAAGATAATGGAAAAGGAAATGAAAGCATCTGCAGATGGAATATTTATGAAGACTGAGGTTGGTGTTGCACTCAAAAATCCAAGCAGTTAATACATAGGAAATAGTATTACTTCAGTATGGAGCAGGAATTATAAAATGGCAAAAAAGAGAGAAATGAAGAAAATTGATACCAAGACCAGAAAAATGTTGACAGTACACAGGGCCTTCCACCTTAAGAGTGACACCAATGGGCTGTACTTGTCCAGAAGAAAAGGGTGGGAGAGGTTTGATCAGTTGGTAGGATTTTATTGAAGCATAGGAAACAGCCTAGGGTGGTACATAAAAAAGGCTGTGGAGCCACTGTCGAAACACATGAACAAGGCCGGCATCATCAAAACTGACATTTGTGTAACTAAGGAAAGATTTAAACAAGAAATGAACAAAAAAAATAGAAAAAGTATGGAAGGAAAAAAAAATGTATGGTTAGATTGCAAGAGATGTGAACACCATGACAAATACTGAGGACCAGTGGCTGTAGATGAGGAGGAGGTGACCTGAAAATAGAGACAGAAGAGTTCATATGTGCAGCTCAAGAACAAGCATTAAGGACCAATTATATGAAGTGCAGAATTGACAACACTACTAATAGCAACAAATGCAGAATGTGTGGTGAGAGGGGTGAAACAGTACGGTACATTGTTAGTGAATGCCCGAAATTGGCACAATGCAGATACATACAATGCCATGACAATGTTGCAAAAATGATCCATTGGGAGCTCTGTGGAAATCACAGCCTACAAAGAACAAAGACGTGATATGAGCAAACCCCAGAAGGAGTCACTGAAAATGAGAATTGTAAAATCCTGTGGGATGTAACGATCCAGTGCAATCACCTAACCAGACATTGATCTGGTGAACAAAAAAGAACATGTATGAAAATCGACATAGCATGCCCCAGTAACAATAGGATCAATGTGAAACAGGAAGCAAAAATAAACAACTATGGTGATTAAAAGTGAGAATTAAGAAGGTTGTGGTCAATGAAGATAGTAGACATGATACCAATAGTAGTTGGTGCACTTGGAAGCATCAGCACTCAACTACCAGCATGGCTGAAAAAGATCGGTGCAAGTGTGAAGGTAGAACACCTTCAAAAATCAGTATTGCTTGGAAGTGCAAGACTTCTTTACAGGGTTCTTCAAGCATGACCAATAAATAAGTGTCACCTTAGTCAGCTGGTTGTGAACAGCTGAGACTTTCCATCATACCCAGCAAAATAAGGTGTGAGTTTTCATATAATAATAGACTCTGTGAGACTTCTGACAAAAGGGTGCTGTCCACTCTCACAGAATCAACCAGAGCAAGTAACACCGAGATCTCTAAGAAGTAAAATATATTAATAATAATAATAATAGTATAAGTTATATCTACCTTCATGCCTTTTGCCAGATCCTGTCCAGAATCAAGAAATCGAAGAGATATTCCCCTCACAAAGAGTATGATAGCTTCACACTGTATCACATAGTTGCAGACAGCTGCTAAGCTCACTGTGTTGATCATAAAAACGCCAATAACTTCCAAGACTACAAGGCTCCAAATAGTAGCTGAACTGAATATGAAAATTATAAAGGTAAAAAAAAATTGAATTTGTTATTATTGCAGATGTTGTTTAGTCTCAAGACAGCCTGAAGATAAAGTTGGAATTCCACCTTCACTATATTTTTCCCCTCCTGGTATAGTAGCTGTCTCTGCTTACAAGTATGTTCTCTGCATCCCTCTCTTAACTGAGGGGTCCTACTCTTGAGGGCTCATGCTCGCTGATGTCACGTAAAAAGCACTCATGCTGGTGCCATGTAAAAGTGCACATGCCAGTGCTGCCTAAAAGTACTTGTGCCAGAACCACGTAGAAGGCACCTAGTACACTCTCTGAAGTATTTGGCATTAGGAAAGGGCATCCAGCCATAGAAACTAAGCTGAAACACACATTTGGAACTTGGGCAGCTCCCTAACTAGTCTGCTCATATCAAATTGCCCAACCTACAGCAACATGGCAAACAAATGTTAAATGATGATGATAATGAGGATGAAAACAATGATGTTGTTGTTGGTGGTATAAATGGCTCTTAAGGCAGCAGGCTGGCAGAATCACTTGCATGCCGGGCAAAATGTTTAGCGATATTTCGTCTGCCATTACATTCTGAGTTCAAATTCCGCCGAGGTCGACTTTGCTTTTCATCCTTTTGGGGTCGATTAAATAAGTACCAGTTATGCACTGGGGTCGATATAATCAACTTAATCCGTTTGTCTGTCCTTGTTTGTCCCCTCTATGTTTAGCTCCTTGTGGGTAGTAAAGAAATAGGTATAACTGGCTCTATGATATAAACGTTCTTCTTTTTTAAGACAATAGGTGTAATTTGAATATTTTGCTGCAGTTTATTATAGATCAAACTAGTTGGTGTTTCAGAACATTTGTTTCTTGTAGCTATCATTAATTTATTTATTTATTCATTGATAATGATTTATTTAATCAAAACTACTGCCATGTATTTACATAGAGGCATTTATCTATCAACCAGTTGGTTCAGGGTTCACATACCATTGCCAGTATACTGAAATATCCTTGTGGCCATCATCATCATCATCATCATCATCATCATCATCATCATTTAATGTCCACTTTCCATGGTAACATGGGTAGGACGATTTGACTGAGGTCTGGCGAACCAGATACCAATCTGATCTGGCAGAGTTTCTACAGCTGGATGCCCTTCCTAATGCCAACCACTCCGAGAGTGTAGTGGGTGCTTTTACGTGCCACCGGCATGAGGGCCAGTTAGGTGGTACTGGCAACGGCCACACTCAAATGTTGTTTTTTATGTGCCACCTGCACAGGAGCCAGTCCAGCGGCACTGGCAACGACCTCGCTCGGATGTTTTTTTTTTCATGCGCCACCAGCACAAGTGCTATGGCACTTAATTCTCAATAGTTTTCTTCCACCTTCAATCACCTTACTTCATCTAAGTTGATCAACTCACAAGCGTTAGCAGTTGAATTATTAATAAATTTACAAATTTAATTCATTAGTGTGTAGTTCTGATATTATTAGCCTGTGGGGAAATAGAAGAATTAGCATGGCAGGATTTTGCTATGTTAAAGTGCAATTTCATTTTGGGTCAGAAGATGGGAAAATATTTGTAGTAATGCTTTGTATAATATATTTGTTATGCATATTTATAGTAATGTTTCATATAATTTGTAGCACAACAAAAGTTCTTAGATAAGAATAAACCGTTTTAGTCTGAAACGTCGGTGATCTAGCGAATAGCATTTTGACAGGATGCCAAATTCAGCAGTCTGAAGAGTATTTGGTAAACAAAGTATATGAATGCATGGTTTGAGAGTCATTAAAGCTATGCGTAAGAATATTCTTAACAAGGTTAGAGATACCTTTCACTGGTTACAGTTATTAGAATTGTGGCCATACTGGGGCCTTGAAAGGTTTAGCTGAACAAATTGAAACTAGTACTTATTTCTAAGTCTTGTACCTATTCCATTCAACTCTTGTCAAAGTTCCAGGTTATAGGGATACAAAGAAACCAGCAACCTTTGTCAAACAGTTGTAGGAGACAAACATAAATATAAATATACACACACACACAAAGACACACACTTACAAAGACACACATACAAAGACATGCACACACACACACATACACAAAGACACATATTTAATTCTTTATTGCCCACAAGGGGTTAAACATAGAGGGGACAAACAAGGACAGACAAAGGGACTAAGTCGATTATATCGACCCCGGTGCGTAACTGGTACTTATTTAATCGACCCAGAAAGGATGGAAGGAAAAGTCGACCTTGGTGGCGAGGACACATATTTACAAAGCGACACACACAAACACATACACAAAGACACACACTTACAAAGACATACCAACACATGCACACACATACACATGCACACTCATACACACAAAGACATGCACACACACACACACACACATCTATATATACACAATGAACATCCACACAGTTTTCATTTCCCAAATTCACTCATAACATATTGGTTGGCCCATGGCTACAGAGTAGGAGACACCTGCCCCAGAGGCCACATGGGGTGACTGAACTTGAAACCACTTGGCTGCAAAGTAAGCTTCTTAACTACACAGACATGCCTGTACCTTGACAAGTTAAATGAGGAATTTAGCATGAAGTTTGGCCAGTTTTGCCCAACACAAACACACAAAAACATGTATTCATTCACACATAGGCACAGGAGTGGCTGTGTGGTAAGTAGTTTGCTTACCAACCACATGTTTCTGGGTTCAGTCCCACTGCGTGGCATCTTCAGCAAGTGTTTTCTATGATAGCCCCGGGCTGACAAAAGCCTTGTGAGTGGATTTGGTAGATGGAAACTGAAAGAAGCCTGTCATAGGATCATAGCCCAACTAATTAGAGAGAAAGTCTGCTTAGATGAGATGCAATTTGGTTTTGTGCCGGGTAGAAGCATCACTGATGCTATTTCCAGGTATGGCAACTGCAGAAGAAATACCTAGCCAAAAGTAAACCTCTATGCTTGGCTTTTAGTGGATTTGGTAGATGGAAACTGAAAGAAGCCTGTCATAGGATCATAGCCCAACTAATTAGAGTGAAAGTCTGCTTAGATGAGATGCAATTTGGTTTTGTGCTGGGTAGAAGCACCACTGATGCTATTTCCAGGTATGGCAACTGCAGAAGAAATACCTAGCCAAAAGTAAATCTCTATACTTGGCTTTTGTGAACTTGGAGAAAGCCTTTGACAGTGTCCCCTGATTCCTTATCTGGTGGGTGATGTGGAAACTGGGGATTGACAAATGGTTAATAAGGGCTGTACAGGCCCTATACAGAGATGCCGTTAGTAAGGTTAGGGTTGGCAATGAGTATAGTGAAGAATTCTGGGTAGAAGTAGGAGTCCACCAAGGATCAGCCCTCAGTCCCCTCTTATTCATCATAGTCCTCCAGGCAATAACAGAGGAATTCATTTTCGGAAGTTGCTGCTCAGTGGGAATACCCAAGACCACGTGGTTAGGAAGCTAGCTTCTTAACCACACAGCCACACCTGTATCTATAACCACACCTGTGCCTTTCTGATAATTTGTCTTACCTTGGTGATCAGTTTAATTACTTCTGTAGGTAACTTTAGTACAAATGTTATTGCTAGCGTAAGGAAGTGGTGACAGTGTAAAGGGAACTGTTACTTCTTTGGGCAACAAATGATTAGCTTATTCTGAATGAATGAAAGGCAGAAACAGTGGTAACCACATTTGAAGTCAAAAATATATGGAAACGTTGCCAAATGGTTATTTATTTATTATTTAGTCATACACCCTCCAAGACAAGTGAGATCAATGCCATTAAAATTCCATTTAAACTGTTGCTAGTTAATACCTATTTCTTTACTACCCACAAGGGGCTAAACACAGAGAGGACAAACAAGGACAGACAAACGGATTAAGTCGATTATATCGACCCCAGTGCATAACTGGTACTTATTTAATCGACCCCGAAAGGATGAAAGGCAAAGTCGACCTCAGTGGAATTTGAATTCAGAACGTAGCGGCAGACGAAATACCGCAAAGTATTTTGCCTGGTGTGCTAACGTTTCTACCAGCTTGCTGCCTTTTTGCTAGTTAATATCTACTGGGAAGACATTAGCAGGGAGGGGGCTCCAGACAGGCAATATTCTGGGGAGAAAGGACTAGACATAGGAATTAGTGTGGTGACTGGGGGAGGGAAAGTTGGATGGGACACAACAAGGATAAGGAAAGGAGGAGAGACAGGTGTGTGCTGGGAGTGACTGAGGAGGGGCTACAAGACTAGTAGACTAGTATTTAGTATGAGATTCATTTCAGCTACCTTTAGTTCATGCATAATCATCATCATCGATTAATGTCTGTTTTCCATGCTAGCATGGGTTGAACGGTTCAACTGGGGTCTGGGAAGCCAGAAGGCTGCGCCAGGCCCAGTCTGATCTGGCAGTGTTTCTACAGCTGGATGCCCTTCCTAATGCCAACCACTCCGTGAGTGTAGTGGGTGCTTTTTACATGCCACCTGCACAGGTGCCAGATGAGGCTGGCAAACGGCCACAATCGGATGGTGCTTTTTACGTACCACCGGCACGGAGGCCAGACGAGGCTGGCAACGGCCACAATCAGATGGTGCTTTTTTTTACGTGCCACCAGCACGGAGGCCAGTCAGGGCAGCGCTGGCAACAGCCACGTTCGGATGGTTCTCTTATGTGCCACCGGCACTGGTATCACAGCTACAATTTCCATTGATTTTGATTTTGATTTTGATTTTTGATTTTCACAGCAAATCTATATGCCTGATTCTTACACTTTATCCAAGATATTTGTAGTTATTTTTATGTTAGTGTCACATATGTTAGTGTCACATGGTTAAAATATTTGTGAAGCCAGAGTTATACATGGGAATGACTACATTCAAATGTTAAATAATAGCCACCGAAACAGGATTAGAATAAATAGGTCACAACCAAGCAATAACATATGAATGATTTTACTTCCTATGCATAAACCTTTTGAATTAAGGACCTATTGGAAATTCCAGTCATATATTTTTATAAACAACACCTTTATGACTCATGTTGAGTAATATAATCTTGAACAATGATGGGATGGCCAGAGCTTTAATGGTGTTGATCATATATCAATATGACAGGTAATCACCCAAGGCTAAGCAACAATGGGAAGAATAGCAACTGGCTCTCATAACATCATGGCAGGTATGTCAAATATTTCAACATTACAAGATTATTCTCCTTAGAGATGACAATAAGGCAATATATAAATAATCTACTGAATGCATTGCTTGCTTACCTTAAACTTTCAGTGGTTATGAATATATGTGAACGGTAAATCCAAAAATAGAGTATTTGCAGGCCAACTATCATTAACACCCATGTGATTCCAGCTCCCATGAATATCCTAAAAAAAAAATGAATAAAAATAAAAAGAAGTTGATGTTTAAAAAGATGAATATTTTGAATATGAAAGAATGATGTTTATTTTTGCTGAAAAGGGCAGCCCTGCTACCACCATGTAAACAACCATTTTAAAAATTCAAAATTGAAACACAATAGAAAAATATTATAGAATATAAGGTAAGTATACTCAGAAATGAGAATGGGACATCAAAAACAATTATAATTAATACATTACATTACATTACATTTCCTGTTGTGCGACTGACTGCTGGGTCACCACTGATGACTTTGTGACCAGATCCCTACACTAGTTTCTGTCTTCTGCTTCTCGGACCGCATCTCACAGATGTTGTTTTCCCAACTCTTTCTCTGTCTGCTTCTACATCTGCCATCTTTGACTCTTTCTGAAGGATTATTTTGGTCATCCCCGATAAACGCAGGACACACCCAAACCACCTGAGCTTGCATTTCTTTACTGTGGTAAAAAGTTCCTCTTAGGGCCCTATTGCCTGCCTTATTCTTCTTTTCACTTCCTCATTCATGACACAACTTCTGTATGATATTCTCAAAAGTCCCCTGAAACATTTCATCTCTGCAGCCTGGATTCTTCTTTCGATTTCTGCGATCAGTGTCCATGTCTTACACGTGTACAGGAATACTGAGATCACTAGTGATCTTATTAGTCTAATTTTGGAGCTCAGTGAGATATTTCTATCTTCCCCCAGTGTTCTGAATTTGGTCATTGCTGCTCTTGTTTTGGCAATATGGGACATCACTTCAGACTAGGAACCTTGGTCACTCACTATCACCCCAAGATATTTGAAGATTTGAACTTGTCCAAGCTCAACTCCACTGATTCTCTTTGGGCAGTTTGTCATAACTTTTGTTTCTCTGCACTTATCTCCATGCCAGATTCATTGGAGGTCTTTGTCTAGGCACTCTACTAGTTGTTTCAATTCTTGTTCTAAGCTGGCCAGTCTGACAGTATCATCTGCAAAGTGCCATTAATACATGTGAACTTATAAAAAGTCATTCGTAAAAATTTATGTACATATAATAAGATATAGACACACACACATATATATGATATATATATGTATGTATGTATATATGTATATATATATATATATATATATATATATATATATATATATATATATATATATATATATATCATCTCTATCATCATCATCATCATCAGCCTTTAGTATCTGTTTTCCATGCTGGCATGTATAAAGGGTAAAGACCTCCTTTAGTCATGAATGACCATGGGATTGCACCTAGAAAGTTCCTTTCCGAGGCACAAGTCCAGGCAAGCTTGTTTACGGAAGACTAGCAGTCGCCCATGCATACCAGCCTCCCCTCTCCATGCCACTGATGTTATCCAAAGGAACGACAAAGGCCGATACAACTTGGCACCAGTGATGTTGTGATTCATTTCTACTGCTGAGTGAACTGGAGCAACATGAAATAAAGTGTCTTGCTCAAGAACACAACCCACTGCCTAGTCCAGGAATCGAACTCATTACCTCATGATTGTTAGCCCGATCCACTGCATTGGAAATCTGCAATGGCTCCATAGCTACCATCTTGGCTATAACCTTGGAGCCTTAGTAATCCATTACAACACTTACCTAGCATACCTAATCATTTAGATTACCTGTGAACTAAACCCCCTTACTTTGTGTGTATACACACACACACAGAACCATGCTATTAGCTTAAGGGTGAAATTTAGGATTTCTCAGTTTTCTGTGAATAGATTTTGATAAAATTTTCCCCAGCTGGTTTGCACACTATGGCAAACTCATTGTTATGCTTTCATTATTCTGTGTAACGTCCTTTCTTTTTTAATTCAAATTCTTCAGATTTGGAGTGAACCACACTAATAGCTTTTGAATGAAAATAGCCCTTCTAGACATTTTTTTTCAGAAAATGAAGAGAAATGATACATATCAAGCATACATTGAACATATATTTAACAGAAAACCATAATGATATTCTGTTGTTTCTGGGGAGAATCATTCTCTTTTAGTGCCTTATTATTTAACACACTCACCGGTAAAATTTCCACTTATTTCTTTTTTTTTTTCTAAAATTTTTGTTGCATCTTGCAACCTTTTCAATAGACTGTGTTAAATAATAAGGCACTAAAAAAGAATGACTCTCCCCTGACACAACAGAATATGCTTCAACACACGAACTCATATAAAGAATCTTGCAAACCAAATCCCAAAACGAAGCATAATGATATTATAATATTAATTGACATAATGAATTATTTAGCCACATGAGCACCATTTCAATGGATAACTTCAAAAATCCTATTACTCATAGAATCTGACAGGTTGGACTGCCTCTGCTGCAGCTTTGATGATCACCCATAAGACATCTTTTGATGTTAATTGGCATTCATTGGCATTAACATCTTGTTTAATGATGGAGCAAAGATCTTCAATAGGTTTGAGATCCAGAGATACTGACCAGCCATACCTATTTCTTTATTACCCACAAGGGGCTAAACACAGAGGGAACAAACAAGGACAGACATAGGTATTAAGTCGATTACATCGACCCCAGTTCGTAACTGGTACTTAATTTATCGACCCCGAAAGGATGAAAGGCAAAGTCGACCTCGGCGGAATTTGAACTCACAACGTAACGCAGACGAAATACCGCTAAGCATTTCGCCCGACGTGCTGACGTTTCTGCCAGCTCACCGCCTTGACCAGCCATACCATCAACCTTTCATCTTGTATGCTGCAAGACACTTGTGATGTTTGGGTGGTCCTAGCAGAGCAGGAGGGAGTGTTGTCATGCATGAATGAGATTCCTTAGCAGTGGCAGTGTTATGTCATCAGGATACATCAGTAAAATCATTATATAATTATTGCAGATGAGGAAACAGTGCCATAGTTAGAATGGCAAAGAGGGATGGGTATTATGCAGCAGTTTCCAAACACTGACAAACCAATTCTTTTAAAATATAAAATGGAAATTCTGAAGCTTGCTAACATGCAGTCATGAATATTCTTCTTCTTGTTGACATATAATCCCTAATAAACTCTGACTGAGTTGACCTATAATCAAAGTTATTCTAACCCATGACCCTCTCATGATTTTACGAGTGATGAGATGGGTGATGATATAATGTTACTACATTATCTAATATGTGTTTTTCTTATTTAAGCTTGTAGATCAGGGGTTCTCAACCATTTTTATTATCTATGGACCCCTTTAATTCTTATTTTACTTGGGTGGACTCCCATAGCCATTCGATGTTTAAAAACTCCTATTGTATTTTTATAATTTACTCTTTTTATACTCTTTTTACTTGTTTCAGTCATTTGACTGTGGCCATGCTGGAGCACCACCATTTAGTCGAGCAAATCGACCTCAGGACTTTATTCTTTGTAAGCCTAGTACTTATTCTATCGGTCTCTTTTGCCAAACCACTAAGTTACAGGGATGTAAACACACCAGCATCGGTTGTCAAGCGATGTTGTGGGACAAACACAGACACACAAATACATACACACACACGTCCTCGCGTTGCTGTGTTTTTTTCTGTGTGTTTCTTGTTTGGATTAACTTTATATATATATATATATACATATATACGATGAGCTTCTTTCAGTTTCCTGAGGCTATAGTAGAAGACACTTACCCAAGGTGCCATGCAGTGGGACTGAACCCGGAACCAGTGGTTGGAAAGCAAGCTACTTACCACACAGCCACTCACTTTTGTATAAAAATTGTTGAAATAGTTTGTGTATTTTGGACGTATAACCAATTTATTGCACATAAACTTTACTAGTCTAAAATACAGTTTTTTCATGGCCCATGAAAAATTACTGTGGACCCCCAATTTACTATATTACATCAGTGGACACCACAAAATCTCATATGGACCTCAAGGGTCTATATGGACCCAAGTTGAGAACTCCTGCTGTAGAGTATGCTTTGAGAGGGATTTGTGAACTATTTCTAGTAGTTTAAGAAACCACATGGCAACACACTAATTTGGCTACTGAGTAGTGTGGTTTGGGTGGATTAGAGAGTTGGTCCATGGAAAGAGAATCATGAAAGATAAAAATACAACACTTACCTGAAATTTCTTACCATGACATTGTTTGAAACATTCCGATTTCGTAGAGATTCTATCTCAAGAAACACCTAGTAAATGAGAGAAAGAAAAGGATAGAATATTTCAGATAACATTCACTATGATATGGCTATAGATAATACTGAAGATGAACTGTGAGGAAGGAAAAAAGAGAAAAAAGAAGTAAGGAGAAAAGCACTTGGAGAGCACAGACCTCCACCAAGCAGCTCATTTCCACCCATATACATGCATGCTGAAAATCGCCCAATTGCATCTATAAAACAGAACAGTTTGAAGATAGAAACCAAGTCTAAACACAATAGCTTATAGACATACTCTGAATGTAGTTCTACATAAATATTTAATCATTTTTTTATACTTAAGACCATCAGAAATGTTAAGATATCAGCCTCTACCCATGTTGTCATGCTTTGATTAAAAGGTTACAGCATAGATTAGATTACTTAGATAAATTTCGGTCGAAGTTGACTCAGGCCATGTCTAATTTAATAGCACGACCTGAAAGAGATACACAGTCAGCTCTGGGGAACCGTAGCCCATTCAAGCAGAGGGTTATTGTTTTCAGAGACATATCTGGGTGTGAGTGGTTTATCTTGTATTTGTTGGGGATCATTTGAATGCCATGAAGTCGCTTTCCTCCTTTATGTGTCTGGCATGATGTTGAAGAGAGCAGGGCCAATTGAGGTGAAATAGTTCTGTCATAGGGTTGTGATACGACACGAACATTTCTGTAGTGGACGGATGGCATGGGGGCCAAGCCTCAGACGAATTTTAAAGATGGGCAATGTTGATGGAATATTTTCCTCATCATACAGATGGTATAGAGCTCACAGCGGCAGTGGAGGGAGCAAAGCCTGAGCTTTTTGAGTCGATCCCAATAGTCAAGGCTTGTTATGTCATCCTCCACAGACCTCTGGCAAGCAGCTCATTTTAAGATAGATACGCGAGTAAAATTACTAATAGGGAAACGAAAATAAACTTTGGAAACAGCAACACCATCATAGGTTACGTAGAAACGATGAACGTGTTGACAAGAGAAACAGGTAGAGAACAAAAGAAAAAAATAATGTAATATTTTTTATCACTTGTTTTTTTACAAGTTTCAGTCTTTGAACTGTAGCCATGCGGGAGTACTTCACTAAAGATTTTTGCTGAACGAATTGCCCCCAGAACTTATTTCTTTTTAAAATCTGGTACTTATTCTTTTAGTCTCTTTTGCCATTTAGTTAAGTAACAGGGACATGAACAAACCAACACTGTTTATCAAGCAGTGGTGAGGAGCAAACAAAAAGACACACACACATAGCACATAGATATATACATACACCATGCATGCACACAGGCACACACACACACATAGTGCATAGATATATACATACATACACATAGACACACGCGCACACACACACACACATGAAGGACTTCTACACAGTCTCCGTCAATCATATTCACTCACAAGGCATTGATCAGCCTAGATTTATAGTAGAAGACACTAGTTCATGGTGCTGTACAGTGGGACTGAACCCAAAATCACATGGTCACAAAGCAAGCTGCTTAACTACACAGCCATGCCTGGTAAACAATGACAAAATAGAAGAAGGCCTGAGAATCAAAATGTAAAAGTAGATGTGATATTGAATGACCCACCCATAGATCTGTACTTTACTGGTGTTTTGGTTCTTTATTTAGACAAAATATTTAATTATTATTTCTTTATTGCCCACAAGGGGCTAAACATAGAGAGGACAAACAAGGACAGTCAAAGGGATTAAGTCGATTGCATCGACCCCAATGCGTAACTGGTACTTAATTTATCAACCCCAAAAAGATGAAAGGAAAAGTCGACCTCGGCAGAATTTGAATTCAGAACGTACCGGCAGACGAAATACCACTAAGCATTTCACCCGGCATGCTAACATTTCTGCCAGCTCGCTGCCTTAAAATATTTAATTATATGCTCTGTAATTCACCTAGCTTTTGGAAATAGGTGCCAGGTTATGCAAAAATATTTCTTCAGATTGGTTGGTACCTTTCCAGAAGAGATTTATTCATTGTTTATTGCCATGAACTGGTTGAAAATCTTCAATCCATTAAAACTTGCATGAGGCTGAACTACACCCATTTCCCATTAACTATAGGATTTGTGTGGCATTGTGCGTTGCTGCATCTTTTAAGACTAATAATATTGGAATAGCTGCTCCTCACAGAAGAACTGTGGTCTTTGAAGTTGACATTCTCATCTGCACTTAAAATATGAATAACTCTAAGAGAAAATTTCAGGTTTCTTGTGGTGTGTATATCCAACCCCTTTGTTCAGAGATAAAATTCTGTCAAAGCCAATTATGCTTTTCAATCAGTAGGGTTGATAAAATAAAGTACCAGTCAAGTACTGGAATTGAACTAATTGAGTGATGTTAGTGTTTCACTGTTTCATTCAAGTAAGAAACTGTGGTTGAGAAATCTGAAATATTCTCTTAGACAATATTGTCTAATTCCCAAAAGAACTTGCTAATTCACTGCTTTTTAGATCTAAATATTTCAAGGCTTGGGAAATGTATGCATTTTAATGCTACTCTGAGTTCTACTATTAAAACTAAATTATTGAAATAGTTATAATGGTTTTTAAAAATATGCAAAAGCATAGTAATTATATTGATATCAAAATTTGGCACAAGGTTACTAATTTCAGGGAAAGGATTAAGTCAATCACATCAACCCCAGTGATCAACTGGTATTTATATTATTGATCCCAAAAGGATGAATGGCAAAGTCAACCTCAGTGGAATTTGAACTCAGAATGTAATGGATGGATAAAATGCCGCTAAGTATTTTGCTTGGCATGCTAACAATTCTTCAGCTTCACTGCCTTGAATATTTGCTAGGGATTATATTAAAAAGAAATTATTGTTATATTGAGGGACAACCAAATTAAAGCCTATAAACAAACTAACCAGCTGTGGTTCACATCTGGTTTTTTGTTATAATCCCAGAAATTTTTGACACACTTTTCCTATGACTTCAATGGATTGAATTTAGAAAGTCTCCGAATTTAAAATCACCACAAAATCACAAGAAAAGTATGGTGAAAATTCTCTGAAAATATAACAAAAAGAAAGTGAACAATAACTGGTGAGTGTGTTTATAGGTTCTAATTTGACTCTTCAAAATATAACAATATCAGTTTCAACACATGGTTTTGGATTCTTGTGAAACAAATTCAAAAGCAAAATCTGTTGGAAAGTCAATTTTTATGCTTAAAACACGGTTTTTAAAACTCTCGATAGCAAATTTTGGCACAAGGTGAACAGTTTTGGAGAGATGTAAATTTATCACATTGATGCCAATGTTCAACTGGTACTTATTTTATCGACCCTGAAAGTACGAAAAGCAAAGTCAACCTTGGTGGCATTTGAACACAGAACATAAAGTAAAAAAAAATGCTGCTCAGTATTTTTTTCCAGTGCAGTAATGATTCTGCCAGCTTGCCATCTTTCTAAATATCAAATGTTGATGTTGATTTCAGTCTTTAACCCTTTCGTTACTGTATTTATTTTGAGATGCTCTGTGTTTCTTTCAATTAATTTTAAATATAAGAAAAAATTTAGTAAAATAACTTAGTTACCATTCAGTTAGTGTTAGGAACATAAATTGTGGCCAAGGTTTGGTGGAAGATTTTAAGTCGAAACTCATGAAAACAAGACATCTGTACTCAGAGCCAGAGCCAGCTTCAGCCGTGTTGGTAACAAAAAGGTTAAGATCTTTTATGGATATATGATTAATCATTGCATTAGGTTTCTATGAACCCATCAGCTAAGTGAAATAAATATCTTTAAAACAACGCAAAGAATATACCTTCTCTAAGAGACCACATACTTGTTCATCACCATGATAACGGAAAAAGACCATTCCCATACAGAACATAATCAAGTGCAATATATCTGTTATTAAATAAGTGGGCATATTCTGCTGGCATTCAACATTCCCCTTTTTATTGATGGCTGTCAAATTTGTATCTTCAGATATTCTCAAGGCAGATTTATTGCTACTAATTGTAAGCATATGTTTGTGTTCATGGCTCTGTTGGAATACAAAAGAAGAGAGAAAAAAAATCAGGTTGGATAGATAAGCAAGTATAATGAAAATATAAATACACAAATGCAATAAAATTTTGAATTCTGATATAATGGGTTGTCCAGAAATTTTGTGTCGATTTATAGTAGCTTACCTTTCAACTTATTTTAGAACATGGTTGAGTCCATAAAATAGGATTTGACTACATCTCCATTTAGAGCACAGTTTAAGCTATCTTTTCGTGGAAGAAGATTTATATTCCTATACCCTGTATTAATTCTGTAACCCTTTAAAATGGAAGATAAGAAAGTTCATTTTCGGCACTTGATGCTTTGGGAACAGGTAAAAATTGCTGCAGCTCAGCTGGGATGTGTTACCCCACTCTCCATATTCACCAGATATTGCTCCTTTGGATTTCCACTTATTCAGGTCTCTGCAGAATAGTCTTAATGGTAAAAATTTCAATTCCTTGGATGACATAAAAAGATACCTTGATGAATTCTTTGCCATGAAACCACCTCAATTCTGGGAAGAGGGTATTTTCAAGTTAAAGGAAAGATGGAGACGCATTGTGCAACAAAATGGTTCATATTTGGTTGATTAAAAATGCAATGGCAAGTATTTATTGACCTTTTTCTTTCCTTTAAAAATCGGCACGAACTTTCCAGACAACCCAATATATATATAGTTCTAGAGGATTTGGAGGAAGATTTTTGTAAGTCATTTATTCTGAACTCATGGAAGTATGTGGCCAAAGGTGCATAAAGTTTGGATCATGATTGTAGTATTGTGGGTAATTTACTTAAACCAAAATACGAAAATGGTGTGAGTCATTGTCAAAAGGTCAAAATTTTAATTTGACAACATAATTTACAGACATTCTGTTATTGTAACATTAACAAACTCTTGACAAACTTCTCTCAGACTAATGAAGCATCTAACAGGCATATCTTTAATGATGCATCACAAAGAAGCTTAAAAAGCAATTCTCCTGTATAACAGGAGTTTAAAACCATGCATCTCCATTGCTTATTCTGCTCATCTAATAGAGGCATGACGACATTGATATATTACATGTAGCTTCATTTATCACTGATTCATTCATCACTGATCTGGAATAACATGGTATGCTCAGTTGAACCATGATATGCTTATCACTGATTGGTCTGTGATAACACAGGGCAACTATCAGCCAAACATTCTGCTTGGTCTGCAAAAGAATGACCCAGCAACTACCCAGAATGTACTGACTATCACTTGTGCTTACATGACTGTATTGTGAAGCTTCATATTTTTTAATACGGATCTATGTACTTGTATCCATCAATACGGGATCAGTGAAAGGAAACAAAAATAAAAGGTGCCTGATCCTAACAAATGAAACAGATGAGTCTATTCTCTTCAGGAAAAGGTAGATTTGATGAAAATACAAGGCATTGCTCATACATTAAGTATGTACATAAATGGCTTCAATTATTATATTGGTTTCAAATTTTGGCACAAGGCCAGCAAGTCCAGGGAAGGAGTAAGTCAATTACATCGACCCTAAAGCTCAAGTGGTACTTATATTATCAACCCTGAAAGCAGCAGTAGTAGCAGCAGTAGTAGCAGCAGTAGCAGTGCTGAACTTACCTTTATGTAAATTCGGGCATTTAAATTCCACCAGCAGTTTCCAACTTGCCATGCATAGATGAATAGGAGCAAAAGCAGCACTAATATGGGATAAACCAGGTTGATAAACTCTACCCACCAATATCTGTAATATCTGTCATCTGCAAATGGTCTCCAGCCAACCTGAAAGATATACATACATATATACTTGAATTTAAACACACACACACACACACACACACACACTCATAAGTCAAAGCATGTAGTTAGGGTATTCAGCTTATGATTGTGAAGTCGTGAGTTCAATTCCTGGTGATATATTGTATCCTTGAGCAAGACACTTAATTTCACATTGCTCCAGTGCACTCAGCTGGCAAAAATGAATAGTACCTGTATTTCAAAGGACCAGCCTTATCACACTCTGTGTTATGCTGAATTTCCCTGAGGACTATGTTAACAGTACACGTATCTGTGGAGTGCTCAGCCACTTGCCTGTTAAGTTCACATGTAGGTTGTTCCATTGATTGGATCAATTGGAACCCTCAATTTCATAACCAATGAAGTGCCAGTCACTTCATATATATATCATCGTTCGTTTAGCGTCCGTTTTCCATGCTAGCATGGGTTGGACGGTTCTACTGGGGTCTGTGAAGCCAGAAGGCTTCATCAGGCCCAGTCAAATCTGGCAGTGTTTCTACGGCCAGATTTGACTGGGCCTGATGATGCCTTCTGGCTTCACAGACCCCAGTAGAACCGTCCAACCCATGCTAGCATGGAAAACGGACGCTAAACGAACGATGATATATATATGAAGTGACTGGCACTTCATTGGTTATGAAATTGAGGGTTCCAATTGATCCAATCAATGGAACAACCTACATGTATATATATATATATATATATATATATATAATTAATATATATATATATATATATATATATATATATATATATTATATATATATATATGTATATGTATATATATATATAATTAAATATATATATATATATATATAATTAAATAATAAGGGTAGAAATTGATACTAATCGATTAAAACCAGTGGCTTAGCATATTTTAAAAATTCTGAAGATTAAAAATTGTGTTACATACAAAATTTAGAGGAATGACCACTAAAGTGGACACCCTATATGCTAAACATAGACGTCAAATCTTTGTGGTTTTGGCGATTTGATGTCTATGTTTAGCATTTGGGTGTCCACACTTAGGTGGTCATTCCTCTAAATGCGTAAGATATTTGAGGACAGATTTGTTTTTTAAAAAAAAAGATATATAACAACAGATAATAACTTTATTTATAAAAAAATGCTATAAGAATAAAAATAAACCTTCTTTTCTATAATGTTATTCAATAAAGCTACCTTCAGCTTCAACAACTGCTTCTATATGAAATCTAAATCATCTACATGTTCGAATCAAGTGGTCCTGGTTCATTTTGAACAGTACTCTGACTATGGTAGCTTTCAAAGAATCTTTGATGTTATGGGCATGTTCATTGACCTTTCTCTCAACAACACTCCAAATGTAATAGTCCAATAGATTGAGATCTGGGGAATTAGGAGGCCTAATGTTAGGGGTTATGTGATCATGAAAATTTTCAGCCATCCAATCCTGTGTTACTAGAGCCATGTGTGATAGTGTAGAGTCTTAATGAAACACATATGGCCTTCCATTGCATACAGTGTTTATCCAGGGCTTAACAATTATTTCCAGGACCTCAGTGTAGGCAGCAGAGTTAACTCTAAGGCCTTGTGGAGAGAAGTAAGGAGGTATCACATGTCCATCATTGCTGATAACCCCTAAAACTAGGACAGTTGCAGAAAGGAACACAGAAATAAACAGGGAGAGAAAATAGAAAAAGGTATAGTGGCCAGTTGATCTATCATGGCGAATCTCTCTCTCTCTCTATATATATATATATATGTGTGCAGACATATCTTGAAAAATCTGAAACCGGTACCACAATATCCCTTTCTAGGTATTTCATCTTTCAGATGTTCTCCCTGGAGGTAAGACAATTTTTTTCAAGTTTGTTACACACACGCATTTTTGCTAGTACATACGCGGTGAAGCTATACATTAGCGTCGTATTTATTACATTCGCTATTTTCCAGTAAATATCGGTACTTCGTTGTACCATATATTTACTTCTATGTATAATTTTCCCTCGTGGGCTATTCTTTACTGGAAAGCAATACTCTCGTATTGCATTACTATTTTTATTGAAACTTCTTCACTGTTCTCGTTCTGTCAGCATTTTGGCATTTCAGTCGAGTGTATTGGCATTGATGCGGCAACATTTGAAATGTTGTCGAGGTATATGTTGGCTGATGAAGATAAATCAAGTATATGTGTGCAGACATATCTTGAAAAATCTGAAACCGGTACCACATTATCCCTTTCTAGGTATTTCATCTTTCAGATGTTCTCCCTGGAGGTAAGACAATTTTTTTCAAGTTTGTTACACACACGTATTTTTGCTAGTACATACGCGGTGAAGCTATACGTTAGCATCATATTTATTACGTTCGCTATTTTCCAGTAAATATCGGTACTTCGTTGTACCATATATTTACTTCTATGTATATATATATATCATCATCATCATCATCATCGTTTAACGTCCGTTTTCCGTGCTAGCACGGGTTGGACGGTTCGACCGGGGTATATATATAATTTATCTAGTTTCAGTTCACGAGCTGTGGCCATGCAGGGGCACCGCCATTAAATGTGTGATACTTATAGCACCTATGTTTCCCAAGCGGTCACCCATCTAAGTACTAACTAGGCTCAACGTTGCTTAACTTCGGTGATCGGACGAGAACTGGTGCTTTCAACATGTTATGGCCATATATATATATATATTATATATATATATATATATATATATATATATATTTCTATGGGTTTTAAATTATTTTAAAACTTAAAATTTTGCTTTTTAATTTTTAAAAAATGTTATTCTATCCTATTTTATTCATCCAGTACTGGGACCACTACCCTCTTATTCTTGTTTTATTATTACCCTATGATTATTGGTATTGTTATTTCTGCTGTTATTTTGGAAGATTTTTCTTATCAATATTATTAGTATTGATATTATTGATATTGATGTTATTGATGTTGATGCCGTCACCTTAATCATAATTGTTTTGGTATAACACATTACTCTGCTAGCCTACTCTAATCCTCTATATCTTCGTATATCTTAATGCTACAATTGGAAACTTCAACTTTAGTTAAATTTTAACTCTAACCCTTTTATTAATTTAAATTTAAAAACCTGAATAATCAGGTCACCTTGAAGTTACATCTAATTTACATTTAATTAACTTGACATCACCCCATTTGTAACAATGTCTCTAAATCTATCAGTATTTATATCCTGATAATAAGAGCTTTTATGACACCTATGATATGAATAAAAATTTGTATCCTTTCACTCTCTAACATTATTCCCCCACTATGCTAGATTAATAGATTAAAGATTGAAAATTACTGGCTAAGACTAACCTACGTCCATGAAAAGCCCATATCAAATTTCAGCACGATGGCTGGAGAATATTTAAACTAGATACAATGCTAGTATGGTAATGAATGCTGACCCATGTCTGTGACTGTCCCGCTTCCAAATTTAGAAACACAACATCCCAATTGCTGTTTCTACTACTACTACTACTACTACTACTACTAAGTGACTCAGGCACCACTCCCTTACCTGCTCTTACCCCCCATGTAACCTGTCTTACCCTGTTCTCCATTTTACTTGAACAACCCACACAATAACCATTCCTGAAGTGCTCTGCTTGTTATTTCCAGACATGGCTCTGATGAAAGTTGCATTATATATTTCTTTGGTCATTCAATTTACCTCAATTGATCAAATAGACCAGTTGAGTAAACCTATCAGTAATGTACCTAAAATGATTATTGGAAACAGCTGTAAGGCACATTTGCTCTAATAAAGGAATTATACGTAATGACCATTATCTGTAATTTATTTATTACATATCACTCTGTAAAAAGCAATTTACCTGGGGTCCCTTCATGGATTTACAATATAGAATTGTAATGAACCATAACTTGGGACTCTACCAAAAGAGTCCAGCATGGCCACAGTCAAAAGACTGAAACAAGTAAAGAATTTATTTTAAAACAAAACGTCAGTTCATGAAACCAGGTGAGTCTCAGGTGTGTTGGTATGAAAAGGTTTCAAAGTAGAGGCAATCTACTTGCTATTTTTTTTTTGTGCTATGAAACCAGGTGAGTCTCAGGTGTGTTGGTATGAAAAGGTTTCAAAGTAGTGGCAATCTACTTGCTATTTTTTTTTTGTGCTATGAAACCAGGTGAGTCTCAGGTGTGTTGGTATGAAAAGGTTTCAAAGTAGAGGCAATCTACTTGCTATTTTTTTTTGTGCTATGAAACCAGGTGAGTCTCAGGTGTGTTGGTATGAAAAGGTTTCAAAGTAGAAGCAATCTACTTGCTATTTTTTTTTGTGCTATGAAACCAGGTGAGTCTCAGGTGTGTTGGTATGAAAAGATTTCAAAGTAGAGGCAATCTACTTGCTATTTTTTTTTTTGTGCTATGAAACCAGGTGAGTCTCAGGTGTGTTGGTATGAAAAGGTTTCAAAGTAGTGGCAATCTACTTGCTATTTTTTTTTGTGCTATGAAACCAGGTGAGTCTCAGGTGTGTTGGTATGAAAAGGTTTCAAAGTAGAAGCAATCTACTTGCTATTTTTTTTTTGTGCTATGAAACCAGGTGAGTCTCAGGTGAGTTGGTATGAAAAGGTTTCAAAGTAGAGGCAATCTACTTGCTATTATTTTTTTGTGCTATGAAACCAGGTGAGTCTCAGGTGTGTTGGTATGAAACCTTTTTTCAAAGTAGAGGCAATCTACTTGCTATTTTTTTTTGTGCTATGAAACCAGGTGAGTCTCAGGTGTGTTGGTATGAAAAGATTTCAAAGTAGAGGCAATCTACTTGCTATTTTTTTTTGTGCTATGAAACCAGGTGAGTCTCAGGTGTGTTGGTATGAAAAGGTTTCAAAGTAGTGGCAATCTACTTGCTATTTTTTTGTGCTTATGTATACATGAACACAAAGACTGACCTCAAAATGGTACATCTTACAGAGAAGACAACAAAGGACTGTATTGATTGATGATAAACTATGCTGAAGAAGACCCTAACACTTATGACAAGACATACCACTCAAATGTGGTGAGTGAAACAAACTGGGAGCTATGTGTTCATGTGTGTGTGTGTGTGTGTATGCATACATACATGCATATATACATACATACAGACCCTACACACACACACATTCTTTTATATATTCTTTTACTTGTTTCAGTCAATGGACTGTGGCCATGCTGGAACACCACCTTTAGTCGAACAAATTGACCCCAGGACTTATTCTTTGTAGGCCTAGTACTTACTCTACAAGTCTCTTTTTGCTGAACCACTAAGTTATGGGGCTGTAAACACGTTAACATCAGTGTCAAGCAATAGTGGGGGGACAAACAAAGACACACAAATACGTGCATACATACATGCATACATACACACATACATACACACACATACATATATATATATATATATATATATATATATATATAAAGTTAATCCAAACATGAAAACACAAAGAGAACACACAACAACACAAGGACGTGGAACAAATATAGTATTATTGGACGCTCAGGAAGGAAGAGAAGAAGGAGGGTTTTACGTTTTGAGTGGAGATCTT
>NC_043001.1:29088162-29198162 GCF_006345805.1 Octopus sinensis | reverse complement strand
CTTTTGCTAAACTGCTAAGTTACAGGGACGTAAACACACCAACATCAGTTATCAGGTGATGGTGGGGGAACAAACACAGACACACAACATATACATATGTATATATGATGGGCTTCTTTCAGTTTCCATATACCAAATCCACTTGCAAGGTTTGGTTGGCCTGAGGCTATAGTAGAAGACACTTGCCCAAGGTGCCATGCTGTGGGACTGAACCTGGAACCATGTGGTTGGTAAGCAAGCTACTTACCACACAGCCACTCCTGTGCCTATGTATATACATGTATATATATATATATATATATATACGTATGTGTGTGTGTATGTATGTATGTGTGTGTGTGTGTGTGTGTTTATGTGTTTATGTTCCTGTAACTTAGCAGTTCAGCAAAAGAGAATGATAGAATAAGTACTAGGCTTATAAAGAACAAGTCCTAGAGTTAATTTGTTCGAATAAAGGTGGTGCTCCAGCATGGCCACAGTCAGATTACTGAAACAAGTAAAAGAATTAAAGAATAAAAGAATTAGATCGAACTGAAGAAGGCGAGACTTTTTATGTGTCACTGGCACAGGGGCCTCTTAGGTGTCATTGGCATTAATGCCTTGTTTCTGTTATATATGTTCTTTTACTTTTTTACTACAATGGCATGTGGATTAGTAACTTAGCAGTTCGGCAAAAGAGAATGATAGAATAAGTACTAGGCTTACAAAGAATAAGTCTTGGGGTTGATTTGTTTGACTGAAGGCAGTGCTCCAGCATGGCTACTGTCAGACGAATAAAAGAATAAGCTGTAACTGAAGAAGGTGAAACCTTTTATGTGTCACTGGCACAGGTGTCTCTTATGTGTCACTGACATGGGTACCTTGTTTCTGTTATATATATTTTTTGACTTTTTTTCCTGCTTTTAACCCTCCAATGCGGAGTATAGGCCACTTATAATTGAATTCCATATCGCATAATTTTTCGCTTCTGTACTTATACTCTACCATGAATGTCCCCCTTTCTCTAGTTTCTTCTAGTTCCTACGCCACGAGTTCTTAGGCCTACCTTTCTTTCTATATCCATTCGGGTTCCACTGTAAAGTTCTTTTTGCTACATTTGTCTTTTCTAATTGTGCTACCAATCCACTTCCACTTTTTCTGAAATATTTGCTTACTAATGGAAACTTTATTTGTGCTTTGCCATAGCTCTATATTGCCTATGTGTTCAGTCCATCTAATTTTAAGTATACTACGCAAGCATCTGTTGAAGAATGATTGTATTTGCTTATTTGACTGTGGATTAGTGGATTAGTGGATTAGTGGTTATGGATCTCATAATCATAAGGAAATAAGTTTGATTCCAGGAGCAAATAGTGCATTAGGTCTTTTCCTCCCTCAAACAAAACATTTCATTTTATGTTACTCCAGTTAAATGGGGACCACCAAAGAACTGATATTTCATTTAAGCTCCTTCATGCCAGCTGTCACATTTTGAATGTTCTGCAAGATTAAGGACCAGAATATGAGAGGGTCGATGCATATAAGTACAAAGGTACCAAAAATTATTAGCAAAAATATGATACATGCTACCAAGGCACACTAATGTACAAGACATAACTACAGTACTCTTTCATTAGCTTCTGTCTCTTTGAATTGAGATCATAATGTACAACATATTCTATGGTTTTTAATCAATTATATTGACCCCACCCAATACTTTGTTTGATATTTGTTTTATTGATCTTTATTAATAGCTAAGTCCACTTTTCCAGGTATAAAGAGACATTTCAGCTTTTATTTGAGGCCTGATTTGCATTAACATAAACAGACACTCACAGTACACACACACACATCTGTATTTATGTGTATGTATGTATGTATGTGTGTGTGTGTGTGTGTGGTGTGTGTGTATGTGTGTGTGTGTGTGTGTGTGTGTGTGTATATATATATATAAATTTCTTTTAATAATAAATGACTTGCTGAGCTGAGGCACAATCAGTATATATATATGTATATGTATACACACACATGTACATAAGTACATGCATATAAATATATATATATGCATATACATATGTATGTGTATATGTGTGTGGTGTATCTGTGTGTATATACATGTATGTATGTATGCATGTATGTATGTATGTATGTAAAGCAAGAGCTATATTCTTTCCATTTCCCTGAATTGATGGGTTTATATTTACTCAGAATCCACTCTCTTTACTATTCACCTCACTCTCTTGTTGTTTACTTCAGTTCAAACTCTCCCCCCCTCTCTCGCTCTCTCTTTCTCTCATTCCTCTAAATGAAGCTGCTTTTCTCTGCCACCCTTTAAACACTGACACGTGACGAAAGATAATCTATCTTTCTGCCCAAAACCTTCGTAAAGACAAAACGTGCTTATACTGTCTCCTTCATAAGTGTCTTCCTAACGTTCATAACAATTTTTCTATCGTCTTGGCTTCACAGTCCTTACCATTTGTTTTTACTGTTTTGTTCTCACTGTCCTGTTCTTGTTACCACTTTCACTCTCTGCAAAAAAATCTCAAATTTTATTTAGTTTGCTTTGCGGGAATGACTGTTTCAACAAAGTCGCGACTTGTCCTTGCCTTTGAAATGCAGAGTAGATGAAACAGGAACAACTGAAGAAGGGGAATATTCTTTATGTTGTATGTCTCATTTCTCTGTTTGTTTGTTTTCTTTGTTGTTCGAAAAATGATTGTTTTCTATGTTTTTGTTTTTATGTTTTCATTTCTCATTGTGTTCAATGTTTTTTTATGTTCTGTACCCATATATGCATGCATATATACATATATACGTAGGTATGTACATATATGCATGTATATATGCATACATTTATATATAATTTATATGATCTATCTATCTATCTTATCTATCTATCTATCTATCTATCTATCTATCTATCTGTCTGTTCTATCTATCTATCTGTCTATCTATCTGCCTATCTATCTATCTATCTATCCACTTATCTATCTATCTATCTATATATCTATCTATATATATATATATATATATATATTATATATATATATATATATATGTATCTATATAGATTTATATATGTGTGTATGTATATATGGTGTATTCTATATATATATATATATATATATATATATATAATATATATTATTATATATATTACATATATATACATATATATACATGCCCACATGTGACTAAATTTCTGTTACGTTTTTGGTCCCCTAAAGAAAACAGATAGAACATGCTTTCTATGTTATGTCCCAAGAAGATTTTATATATTTATATATTTTTGTATATTTTTATGTATTTTTATATAATTTTTATGACGAAAAATGCGAGAGATGTATAAGTACGCAGGCAAGCAGAGTTATATAACACAGTAATTCGCTTTATATAACGGTATTTTTTATAGAGCGGTTTCAAATAGCCAGATAACTGAAGAGATGGTGTTGTGGATTTCCACTTCGGCATCTGAAACTCAGAGTTTTATCTTGACTATCGAGTAATGTAACATATTATGTATAGATAAATTTCCTCTATTACATAATATTGAGGCTCTTTTTTCTTTTGTTATCTTACCGTTTTACCAATATATATATATATATATATATATATATATATTTAGAGGTCACAATACATGAAAATTACTATTTGTAAATCTCACAGCGAGAGTTATTCAGCAACAGTACTTTGGCAACGTAACATGGCAGTCCTGTTGCTGAATATCTCTCACTGTAAGATTTACAAATAGTAATTTTCTAATTTATAGATTAGTGACTAGTTGTCACTTTGAAAACTACATATTTCAAATGGGAATTAGGCAGCACCACCTCTAGTTGAACAATTATTCTGTGCTGACAAAGGGAAATAACCCAGAAATCGTGAAACACAGATATTGTTTTGAGTTGAGTGGGGGTGCTAGATTCCCTTGTTTGAAAATATGACACAGATCGTGTCATATAGCCAGCTGGATAGGTGTCTCCTGGGGCTAAATTACAGCAACATAGTCCTAAACCAAGACTGCCATGTTATGTTGGCAAATAATCTTTGTCACAATACATGTATTAAAGCACTACTAATAGTTTCATATGCTGAGAGAACTCAAAGCATATTCTTCAGGTGCAAAACATGTATCATAACAAATTAAAAAATTCAATAAAGAGAAGAAACATGATGAAGGTGATAAGGCAACATATAGAAAACGCAGACAGTAAACAACAGAAAACGAAACTAAAGTGTCAAAAGTGCTCCTTAGGTCTTAAATGATAAAGCTGGAAAGATATCAAGTCAGTCAGGAATAGGCCGAATTTTCCAATTCTTCAGAATATATTTATACATATGCATGCAACCATTGAAAATTTCTGACCTGGAGTTCAATAGAGAGTTAGGGACCTTAGATCTGAACAGGATCTGCACTCTTTCAGCCAAACATGTCTTATTTATTTGATCCATTCACATAAGGTATGGATTTCTCAATTACTTTCCATTTAATCACATGCGGTGTTTCGTTATCTTTCAAAGTCCATATGTAGCTAGCCAACTTAGTAGCTTTACTTTTGTCCCTATTTCAGAAGGAGATTATGTGATTGGCATAGCGATTTTTAAATTCTCTTTCACATAATCCAATATAGGTTTTCTTATCAGTTGTAATATTATTTAGGGTTGCAGTAACTTCTGCTTCATATATGACAGAGTTAATCTTACATCGTTGGTCAAGTGGACAGCATCCTGGGTTGCAACAGTTGCAGCTGGATTCAGGTTCTTGTTGACAACATATAATGATATTCTTCATACTTGAGCAGCAGCTATTCAATACATATAAGATAAGAATACAAATTATAAAAATCATAATATAAATTATTGAAATCATTCAATAATTTATATTATGATTTTTATAATTTGTATTCTTATCCTTATATGTATTGAATTATAAGATATATATGTATGGTGGAGGTGCAATGGCCCAGTGGTTAGGGCAGCGGACTCGCGGTCGTAGGATCGTGGTTTCGATTCCCAGACCGGGAATTGTGAGTGTTTATTGAGCGAAAACACCTAAAGCTTCACAAGGCTCCTGCAGGGGTGGTGGTGAACCCTGCTGTACTCTTTCACCACAACTTTCTCTCACTCTTTCTTCCTGTTTCTGTTGTACCTGTATTTCAAAGGGCCAGCCTTGTCACATTCTGTGTCACGCTGAATCTCCTCGAGAACTACGTTAAGGGTACATGTGTCTGTGGAATGCTCAGCCACTTGCACGTTAATTCCACGAGCAAGCTGTTCCGTTGATCGTATCAGCTGGGACCCTCATTGTCGTAACCGACGGAGTGCTCCTATATATAAATATGTATGCTATTAAGGTTCTCATTTTGTTAAATGAATAAATAATTCAACATTCTAATATCCGAAAGATGATGAACAAACTAAATTTGTTTTTCCATTTTCTTATTTGTATAATAAATTAACGGTAAAAATATTTCTTTACCTTCACCCGTTTAACACAATAAATAAGTTAACTGCATTGCAATTAAAAACATTTATGTATTAAGAATCTGGGTACTTTACCAACAGTATATTGGATAAATACTATCCCTTAGTGGGTTATATCCATAACCCCTAACTTACTTTGTGGCATATATATATATACTAGCAGTATCGCCCGGCGTTGCTTGGGTTTGTAAGGGAAATAACTATATAAGCATTTTTAGCGAGTTACTTCCCTTATAGATGCCAATTCGGGCTTTCTTAGCCATTTCTGTTTTGGTGTCTTCAAGCCATGAAGCCATCGACACACGAAAAATTATGCATTAAAATGGAATAAAAAATGATGTTAAATTATTTTTTAAATCGTAGACTCATCGTAGACGCACACTAATACTCAGACGGGCTTGATATGAATCATGACTATAAGATACCCGAATTTGGTTAAACTGTACCGCAAAATGTGGGAGTAGTTAGGAATCTAAATCGAAGGGGACAGACACTCACACAACTACAGTTTTATATATATAGATATATATATATCATGTGAAGTGTACAGTATTATATATCAATTATAACCGATCTTGCCAATTGGTTTTGCGCAAGGGATTCAACAAAGTGTTAAGTAACAATCCAGTTATGCAACTCAGCATATACATAAATATATATACATACATACACATACACACATACACACACACACACATATTGTTGTTTATGTCCTGTGGTTTGTATTTGTAATTGTGTATCATTTCTCTGGGGTTTTTTGTCCTTGTCTTCGTATACATTTGCTTGCTTTCTTTCAAAGAATCTAGTGCTCTTAGCTTTGATTTTCTTGGGGCCAACCAGACTGGAGAAGTCTCAAGAGTAACTGGCTGAACCTGCAGCAACGATCTGGAATTTGACTAAAGAAAGAAAACTCTGAATGACCCATCCTTTTTTTTTCCTGTCCTTTTTTGTATAGTCTAACTGTCCGGATGTCTTGTTGTCACCTGTTACATTCTTGTTCCATTTTTTGCTTTGTTTTTTTATACATACATATAGCAGCATATGTACAGCCTTCTTGACAATCTTAGAGAGGTGATTTGTCCAACGCTAATTGCTGTTTATAATAATACCCAGATCATGTTCACTAGAAGACTTCTTGAGATTGGTGTTGCTCAGGGAATATGTAAAGGCTGGGTTTTTCCTCCCTAAGTGCATGGTGATGCACTTGTTGCATGGTGACACACTTGCATATGTGTGTGGAAAGAGAGAGAGAGAGAAAGAGAGGGCGAGAGAGAGGGGTGCAAGAGAGAGAAAGAGAGAAATATATATATACTAGCTTAAGGTGACCCGCTCTAAGACCCGCGGATAAGAGTGTGGTTGTTACTTTCTGTTGCTTCCTTTCTGGTTTTTTATCACCACGTTCTCCCTCTTTGTTTCTCTCTCCTTTCTCTCTCACTTTCCCACTCTCTTACTCTTCCTTTCTCTCGGACTCTCCTCATAAAGTGTGCATTTTTTGCCCTAGCAACGACACCTTTTAAGATAGGGATTTCTAACCTAGCCCACTAACATACTCACCTCATTGTAAATTTTGGAGTCAATCCGATGGGATCTAGTGCCCTTTAACCCATTCTAATGCCAAAACCAGACAAACAAACTTTTCGCGTTTCAGATTTATAATATAGAGAAGAGAAGATGTAGGAAAATGTGTCCAATGTTTTCTGCTATAGCACAAAAGCAATAGTAATCTATATAGCATGATATACATGAAGCTATTAACTGTATACCTTGGTTATTTTGTGCCAAAAGCAATCAGTGCTTGCATTGATATTCACCATTATTTTTTATATTATGTTTTTATATGTACGAACAAATTGTATCTAAGCAACTCCCTTATATAAATACCTTTTGTAATTCATGTCCAATTGATTGAAGCTAAGTTTACATACACCGGTGAAAAGACGTAAGATTTATTCTCATGTACTACTAGTTTAGATACAGTTATGACTACGTATTTATGAGCATCTGTGTGTGTGTGTGTCTGTGTGTGTGCATATCTGGGTGTGGGTATGTATTTATTTTTCTCTTTACTCTCTTTTACTCTTTTACTTGTTTCAGTCATTTGGCTGCGGCCATGCTGGAGCACCACCTTTTTAGTCAAGCAAATCACTCCAGGACTTATTCTTTGTAAGCCTAGTATTTATTCTATTGGTCTCTTTTGCCAAACCACTAAGTTACAGGGATGTAAACGCACCAGCATCAATTGTTAAGTGATGTTGGGGGGACAAACACAGACACACAAACACACACACACATATATATATACGATGAGCTTCTTTCAGTTTCCGTCTACCAAATCCACTCACAAGGCTTTGGTCGGCTTGAGGGTATAGAAGACATGTGCCCAAGGTGCCACACAGTGATTGGTAAGCAAGCTACTTACCACACAGCCACTCCTGCACCTGTGTATATTTGTATGAAAATAGATGCTTTCATCATCATCATCAGCATCGTTTAATGTCCATTTTCCATGCTGGCATGGGTTGGATAGTTTGACTGAGGGGTGGCAAACCAGAAGGCTGCACCAGGCCCCAATCTGATCTGACAAAGTTTCTACAGCTAGATGTCCTTCCTAACACCAACCACTCCAAGAGTGTAGTAGAAACTTTTCATGTGCCACCGGCACAAGGGCAGTCAGACGGTACTGGTATCAACCACGCTTGAATGGTGCTTTTTACATGCCTCTAGCACGGGACCAGTCAGGTGCTACTGGTATCGACGACACTTGAATGTTGCTTTTTATGTGCCATCGGCACAGGTGCCAGCCAGGCAATACTGTCACTTCACTTGACTTAAGAAGCTTTGTGGATGCTTAATTCTTACATGTCTGTAGATGTGTTAATGCTTTCTGGGTGGTTGTTTTTTGCATGTCTATGTGTATTGTGAGCTTGTATATACATTTGTGTATATGTTTGTGAATCTTCGTTATTGTTTTTGTCAATGGTATGTTGGTGGCAACGATGGTGTCAGCAGCAGCATTAATGTTGGTTGTTGTTGTTGTTGGTGTTGTTAAGCAACAAGACGGGTAAGGGTGATTAGGTGATGGTCTAGGGCTTAGGGGCGGGAGACCCCAGACCTTGGAAAAACAAAACAAAAGCTTTGGTCGTCTTGCTGTAGTCGAGGGCTCTTCGTTGACGCCCGACACCACTGGGAGGTGGCCCTCAAAGTCACTGGAAATGGAGATCTCCAGGTCCAAATTCTTGGTGGCAGCATTGGCATTGGTGCCAGCATTGGCATCCATGCCAGCATTGACATTGGCGGCGTCATCACTACCGTTGTTGTCCTCATCATTGCTTCCACCACCACCACAGCTGTTATCATTGCCATCATCATCATCATCATCATCGTTGTTGTCATTGCAACCACCATGATCATCATCATTTAATTCTTTTATTTGTTTCAGTCATTTGACTGTGGCCATGCTGGAGCACTGTCTTCAGTCAAACAAATCAATCCCAGGACCTATTCTTTATAAGCCTAGTACTTATTCTATTGGGCTCTTTTGCTGAACTGCTAAGTTATGGGGACGTAAATACACGAACATTGGTTGTCAAGTGATGGTGGGGAGGACAAACATTGACACACACACAAACATATACATATATATACAACAGGCTTCTTTCAGTTTCTGTCTACCAAATCCATTCACAAGGCTTTGGTTGGCCCAACGCTACAGTAGAATACACTTGCCCAAAGTACCATGCAGTGGAACTGAACCCAGAAACATGTGGTTTGGAAGCCAGCTTCTTACCACATAGCCACATCTGCACTTCACTTTTCCATGCTTAAGTCAGACAGAATTTGTTGAGGCAGATTTTCTGTGGCTGGATGTCTTTCCTGTTGCCAACCCTCACCTGTTTCTGAGTAAGGTAATTTTTTTCCCCATGGTCAGAAATGTTTTTTACAGAAGGTTACAAAGGAACAACATCACCTGTATGACAGTAATACTTTTCAACCATCACTTGATGTCAAGACAAGGCTGCATACACACACACACACACCACACACACACACACACACACACACACACACACACACATATACACATGCACACACATATACACACACACATACACACATGCACACACACATATACACATGCACATACACATACACACGCATGTACACTCACACATGCATATGCACACATACACACATATAAGCACACATATACACATGCATACGCATGTGCAGCGACACATACACACACATGCACACACCACATACACACGCGCACACACATGCACACATACATACATGCACACACACACGTGCACGGACACATACACACACACACATGCATGCACACACGCACATTCACATACACATGTATGTGCAAGTGCGCACATGCACACACACGCACACACACACATATTTGATGGACTTCTTTCAGTCGGTGCCTACCAAATCCACTCACAAGGCTTCAGTCAGCCCATAGCTACAGTCAGCATTGGATTAACCATTAAAGAAAATAAGCACATACTTAAGGCATCAAGGCAAATGAATACCACAGAAACGGTAAATGGTTTATAGTACAAAAGAAACTACTTTAAACTTGCTAAGCTTTTGAAGTGCTCATGGCGTGATAGTGAGGATCTGATGAAAGAATTTGCAATAAAAAAAAAAGCAGTAGAAAACTTCAAATATAATTAAAATGAAAGTAAACAAAAATAGACATTATTTTCCATCTTATTGTTAATTTTGCTTCATTTTATATAATAATAATAATGAAATTATTGTGTATAGTGCTCAGTGCACTATAACTCATCAAAGGTGCACATACAGTACATAGAATTATGAACAAGAATCAGGAAAAATAAAAATTTACTTTATGGTTTATTATTGTTTATATTTTGAATTATATATATCCAGCGCCGCCTTGACTGGCTTCCGTGCCAGTGGCACGTTAAAAGCATCAACTGATCGTGGCTGATGCCAGACTCCCCTGATACCTGTGCCGGTGGCACGTAAAAAACACCCACTACACTCGCGGAGTGGTTGGCGTTAGGAAGGGCATCCAGCTGTAGAAACACTGCCAGATCAGACTGGAGCTTGGTGCAGCCCCTGGCTTCCCAGACCCCGGTCGAACCATCCAACCCGTGCTAGCACGGAAAACGGACGTTAAACGATGAGGATGATGATGATGATGTGTCAGTGACACGTAAAAAGCACTCTCCGAATGTGGCAGATGCCAGTGCCGCCTGACTGGCGTCTGTGTTGGTGACACGTAAAATCACCAACCGATCGTGGCCGCTTGCCAGCCTCTTCTGGCCCCTGTGTCAGTGGAATGTAAAAAACACCCACTACACTCATGGAGTGGTTGGCGTTAGGAAGGGCATCCAGCTGTAGAAACACTGCCAGGTCAGACTGGAGCCTGGTGCAGCCTCCTGGCTTCCCAGACCCTGGTCGAACCGTCCAACCCATGCTAGCATGGAAAACAGACGTTAAACGATGATGATGATGATGATGTGTGTGTGGACACTAAAATCTTTTTAAGTGCTTAGAACCTCTAAGGGTTTTAATCTGGCCTTGGCTATGGTAAAAAAAGATTTGCTCAAAGTGCTGCAGAACAGGGCTGAACCTAAGACCACTTGGTTTAGAAGCAAGCCACTCAGCCACACAGCCACACAACCATACCTACACATCTATCATCATCATTTAACATCCGCCTTCCATGCTGGCATGGGTTGGACAGTTTGACAGGAGTTGGCCAGGCAGAAGACTGCACCAGACTTCTATGTCTGTTTTGGCAAGGTTTTTACTAATAGATACCCTTCCTAACACTGACCACCCAGCAGAATGTATGCTTAACTGAATGCAAGGGTGGATGAGTAGGTAAGAAGTTCACTTCATAACGACAAGGTCACAGGTTCAATCTCACTGTGTTAGCTCTTAAATAATAAACCTCTTATGATAACTTTTGTTGGGATTAATCAACACTCTGTAACTGAAATTGCATAGGCAGAAACTATGGAAGCCCATTAGATGGACTGCACCACTAATTCAAACTGATTCTGTATAAGAATTGCTTACCCCTTTAGCATTGAGATTACTCTGCCAAATGTAATTCTTATATATTCACATACGTATATATTATAGGCTTCCATACACTTTCTATCAAACAAATTCCATTCACAAAGCATTGTTCAATCTGGAACTATAGTACAAGAAACATGAATTAGATGCTGTACAGTAGGATTGAACCTACAATACCACATTCCTGGGGGGAGGAAGGGGTGATGCTCATGGTAGGTCTTCCAGATTGCTCATTGTCTTCCAGGGATGTTCTTCGACATTTGAAGGACCTGCGCCACTTGAAACATTGCATACAACCCTTTGCCACATATATATATATATATGTATGTATGTATGTATGTATGTATGTGTGTATGTATGTATGTATGTATATATATATATATATATATATATACGAAAGGTAGGTCTGGCGAGATAGTCGAGATGCTTGAACGGAGACGTGTTGATGTATGTTGTATGCAAGAAATAAGGTGGAGAGGAGGATCTGCTAGGGTCCTCACAGGCAAGGAACACAGGTACAAGATTTTCTGGGCAGGGAACACTGACGGGGTTGGTGCGTGGGTATACTTATCGCTGAGAAATGGATAGATAGAGTAATTGAGGTAATCAGAGTAAGTGACAGAATACTTAAGATTAGAATAGTGCTTCATAATAGATTAGCAACCATTATATCGGCCTATGCCCCTCAGCCAGGGCTACCCGATGGACAGAAAGACAGTTTCTATGACACCCTACTGCAGACCACCTCATCGACGAACGACAGGGACCTTCCTCTTTGTGGCTGGTGATTTCAATGGGCATGTTTGGACGACATGCTGGGGGCTTCCATGGCGTCCATGGAGGCTACGGTTATGGTTCCCGCAACGAGGAGGGAACCAGGCTGCTGGAGTTCTGCGATGCGAATAGTCTTATGGTCTGCAACACTAACTTCAGGAAACCACAAGCCACCTGGTACCTACCCTACCGATCGGCCGGCATACTAGCCAAATCGACTACATCCTTGCCAGAAAAAGGGAAAGATGGCTGCTTATAAATGCCAAAACCTTCCCAGGCGAAGAATGCACCCCACAACATAGACTGGTAGTTAGTGACTTTAGGATCAGGACTAAGAGGGCGACTAGAAGACGACCAACATGGAGAAGAAGGGTCTGGAAGCTTAAAGCCCCTGCGAATGGACAGATTTAGAGATATGTTACTTGAAGCCTTTGACAAAGTGGAAGGGGGTATAGCTACACATGGGGTAGAAGACAACTGGACGTTTCTGAGGGACAACCTGCTGAAAGCCGCTGACCAGATCTGTGGCTGGTGCAAAGTCCCCTAAGACCCAAAATAACGTGGTGGTGGAACAATATTGTTGACAGGGCTATTAGACAAAAGAACAGGCTTGGAAGGCCTGGAAGAACGGTGGTAGCAGGAAGGGTATCAGACTGCCAGAAGGGAAGCTAGGAGACAGGTCTATCTAGCCAGAGGGGAAGCAGATAAGAGAAAATTTGCCAATGTCCTGCGCCGTGAGGATGAAAGACTTGAGGTATTTCGTGTTGCAAGACTGTGTGAGAGAGAATCGTGATGTGGTAGGAGAGAAATGTGTTCGCATGGAGGATGGTTCACTTGCGCTAAATGAGGATGCAAAGAGAGAAGCTTGGAGACGCCACTATGAAAGGTTACTGAATGAGGAAAATGAATGGGATAAGAGAGTCTGCCGAATGTTGACCCTACAGAGGGACCAGCTATCCGAGTTGATAGTTCCGTGGTAGCTAAGGCAATTAGAAGCATGAAGACAGGGAAAGCCCCAGGCCCATCAGGAATTACTGCAGAGATGCTCAAAATATCTGGCAGTGTCGGCTATAACCTAGTCACCCGTATAGTCAACCAGGTGATACACGAAGGAGTCATACCCAATGACTGGTGCAACAGCATACTAGTCAACTGCTACAAAGGTAAAGGTGATGCCCTAGATACAAATAATTACAGAGGTATCAAGCTGTTGGATCAAGTAATGAAGGTTACGGAGAGGGTCATAGCCCAACTAATTAGAGAGAGAGTTAGTTTAGATGAGATGCAGTTTGGTTCGTGCCAGGGAAAAGTACCACTGATGCTATATTCCTGGTAAGGCAGCTGCAGGAGAAATACCTAGCCAAAGATAAGCCCCTGTACCTGGCTTTCGTTGACATGGAGAAAGCTTTTGATAGGGTCCCCCGATCCCTTATCTGGTGGTCAATGAGGAAACTAGGGATAGATGAATGGCTGGTGAGGACTGTGCAAGCCATGTACAGAGATGCCGTAAGTAAGGTTAGGGTTGGCAACATGTACACAGAAGAATTCAAAGTAGAGGTTGGGGTCCACCAGGGTTCAGTACTCAGCCCCCTCCTATTTATCATAGTACTCCAGGCAATTACGGAGGAATTCAAGACAGGCTTCCTGGGAGCTCCTCTACGCTGACGACCTTGCTCTTATTGCTGAGTCACTATCAGAACTGGAGGAGAAGTTCCAGATGTGGAAGGAGGGTTTAGAATCAAGGGGCCTTAGAGTCAACCTAGCTAAAACCAAAGTACTAATAAGTAGAAAGGTAGACAATCCACAAATATCTTCAGGAAGATGGCCCTGCTCGATCTGTAGAAAAGGTGTAGGTAGAAACTCTATAAGATGTACCCAGTGTAAGCTATGGACACATAAGAGGTGCAGCAATGTCAAAGGTAGGCTAACTGGGAAGATAGTTTTTGTATGTGGCAGATGCTCGGGAGCATTAACCTCCGAAAATCTGCAGAAAACAACTTCCGTCACTTTCCAGGGGGAAAAACTAGAAGTAGTTGATAGCTTCCGTTATCTAGGTGACCAAGTCAGTAGTGGGGGTGGGTGCGCTGAAAGTGTAACTGCTAGAATAAGAATAGCCTGGGCAAAGTTTAGGGAGCTCTTACTTGCTGGTGACTAAAGGCCTCTCGCTCAGAGTAAAAGGCAGACTGTATGATGCGTGTGTACGAACAGCCATGCTACATGGCAGCGAAACATGGGCCGTGACTGCTGAGGACATGCGTAAGCTCGTGAGGAATGAAGCCAGTATGCTCCGATGGATGTGTAATGTCAGTGTACATACTCGACAGAGCGTTAGCACCTTGAGAGAAATGTTGTACCTAAGAAGCATCAGTTGTGGTGTGCAAGAGAGACGATTGCGCTGGTATGGTCATGTGGCGAGAATGGATGAAGATAGGTGTGTGAGAAAGTGCCAATCCCTAGCAGTTGAGGGAACCCGTGGAAGAGGTAGACCCAGGAAAACCTGGGACGAGGTGGTGAAGCACGACCTTCGAACTTTAGGCCTCACTGAGGAAATGACCAGAGACCGAGACCTTTGGAATATTCTGTACGTGAGAAGACCAGGCAGGACAAGTGAGCCCAGCCCACTTATGAATGCCTTTCCCCCTTGGACACAAAGACCGGTTGAGGCAAGCGAAGTCGATATAGAACCTCATCCGACGACAGACACCCATGCCACCCCCCATGCTTGCGAAGACATGTTGGGGCAAGCGAAATCGAAACCGAATTGAACCAGCCAGGATCCCTGGCCTGGTGGTACGTAAAAAGCACTATCCGACTCGTGGCCGTGGCACGTAAAATACTCCAATGCGACCGTACGACAGGCACCCATGCCAACCCCCTTTGCTTGTGAAGACATGTTGGGGCAAGCGAAATCGAAATCGAATTGAATCAGCCAGGATCCCTGGTCTGGTGGTACGTAAAACACTATCCGACTCGTGGCCGTGGCACGTAAAATACTCCAATGCGACCGTACGACAGGCACCCATGCCAACCCCCTTTGCTTGTGAAGACATGTTGGGGCAAGCGAAATCGAAATCGAATTGAACCAGCCAGGATCCCTGGTCTGGTGTACGTAAAAAGCACTATCCGACTCGTGGCCGATGCCAGCACCGCCTCGACTGGCTTCCGTGCCGGTGGCACATAAAATACACCAATCTGACCGTGGCCATTGCCAGCCCCACCTGGCACCTGTGCAGGTGGCACGTAAAAAGCACCCACTACACTCACGGAGTGGTTGGCGTTAGGAAGGGCATCCAGCTGTAGAAACATTGCCAGATTAGACTGGAGCCTGGTGCAGCCTTCTGGCTTCCCAGAACCCCGGTCGAACCGTCCAACCCATGCTAGCATGGAGAACGGACGTTAAACGACGACGATGATGATGATGATGATATATAGCGCCCGCCCCCCCACCCCCACCACCAATACCGGTGAACACTGTTCTCACCATCTACACCGGATACGCCCTACTCCCTCCTCCTCCCCCCTTCCTACCCCTTCTCCTCATATGCTTTCACTGTGAAAAGACAAGCTGCTAGCGCCACAGCTCATCAACTGCCCACTGATCTTACGCTTCCTCCTGACACTGCCTCAATCCGACTATCTCCTTCCAGTCCCCTCCATAATTTCTTCTTACGAACCTACACCAACCCTTCCTGCCATCGTTCCTCCTTACCATAACCTTCCCCACTGGTGCTCCCCTATATTGACCGCACCCCCTCTACTATCTCTCCCCCTCTTTTCACTGGTAAAACCTTTCTCAGCTGGACCCCCCCAACTCAACTCTAGAATATCTGTATTTTTCTTCCTTACTACGCTACCTAATTACGTTACTCAGTGACGATAACGAATGTCCACTGCTAACACCAGCTCCTGTCCACGGCGTGGACAGGTCGGAAGAGAGATCAAAAGAAAAATGCTACGAAAACTATCACCACCACAACAACCCTCCTCTTCTCAGGCACTGAATTCCCCCCCTCCCCCCACATCTCCTTCCCAGTTTTCAGAGTTGGCACTATCAATGTTGGTACATTGACAGGCAAGTCTAGTGAGATTGTAGAGATGCTAGAGAGAAGACAGGTTGATGTATGCTGCATACAAGAGGTAAGATGGAGAGGTGCTTCGGCTAGGGTCCTCACGGGCAAGGCACTTAGGTACAAACTCTTCTTGCAAGGTGACGTGGAAGGTGTAGGGGGTGTAGGCATTCTCCTTGTGGAGAAATGGGTGGATGAGGTCATAGAGGTTGTCAGGGTTTGCGATAGAGTGCTTAAGCTCAGGTTGGTCCTACAGAGTGGCACAGCTATGATTATCTCCGCCTATGCCCCACAAGCGGGACTACCAAATGATCAGAAGGACAACTTTTATGATAGCCTTCTGCAGGCTACTTCAAAGACTAGTAGCAAGGACCTCATCTTTGTAGGTGGAGACTTTAATGGGCATGTTGGGCAGGAATCGGGTATCTTCACTGGGGTACATGGTGGCTATGGTATTGGCACCAGAAATGATGAGGGAACTAGACTGCTGGAATTCTGTGATGCATGTAACCTTTCAATCTGCAACACTAACTTCAAGAAGCCAGTCTGCCACCTTATAACTTATCAGTCAGGAGACTCCGCTAGCCAAATAGACTTCATCCTCACCAGACAACGGGATGCAGGGTTGCTCTTGAATACAAAGACCCTCCCGGGTGAAGAATGTATCCCTCAGCATAGACTAATCATCAGTGACTTTAAGCTTGAGGCCAGAAGGACTCCAAGAAACAAACCAATCCAGAAAAGAAGGATTTGGAGGCTAAAGAACCCTTCACATGGTCAGAAATTTAGGGACATACTCATCAAAAAATTTGATGAGAGGGAGGAGGAGTTTCAGACGTCAGACATAGAAGGTAGCTGGGAATTCCTACGGGACAGCTTGCTGAGTGCCACAGACCGAGTCTGTGGATGGTGCAAAGTCCCTTCCAGACCTAGAATTACGTGGTGGTGGAATAGTGCAGTAGATAAAGCCATCTGTAAAAAGAGACGGGCCTGAAAGCCTGGAAGGATGGGGGCAGCAGGGAACTGTACCAGATAGCCAAAAGGGAGGCTGGGCGGCAGGTATACATAGCCAAAGACGTAGCAGAAAAGAAGAAGTTTGCCAATGTCCAGCGACACGAGGATCAAAGAGCTGAAGTATTTCGGATTGCCAGACAGTGTGTCAGAGAAAATAGTGATGTTATAGGAGAGAAATGTGTCCGCATGGATGATGGGGCACTTGCTTTTACTGCTAGTGAAAAGAAAGAGGCTTGGAGAAGCCATTATGAAAGACTGCTGAATGAGGAGAATGATGGGAGGAGGAGAGCCTGCCAATGTTGACCCAGTAGAGGGACCAGCTACCCGAATAGACAGCTCCCTTGTAGATAAGGCAATTAAGGATATGAAACCAGGCAAAGCCCCTGGCCTATCAGGAATCACTGCTGAGATGCTTAAAACAGCTGGCTATGTGGGCTATACCATAGTCACCCGCATTGTAAACCAGGTAGTTCACAATGGAGTCATACCCAATGACTGGTGCAGCAGCACCATAGTCAACTGCTACAAGGGTAAGGGTGATGCTCTAGATAGAAATAACTACAGAGGTATCAAACTGTTGGACCAGGTGATGAAGGTCTCAGAGAAGGTCATAACCCATCTCATTAGGGAGAGAATTTGTTTAGATGAAATGCAGTTCGGTTTTGTACCAGGTAGAAGCACCACTGATGCTATATTCCTGGTCCGACAACTGCAGGAGAAGTACCTAGCTAAAGATAAACCCCTCTACATAGCTTTTGTAGACTTGGAGAAAGCCTTTGACAGGGTTCCCCGTTCCCTCATCTGGTGGTCGATTCGGAAACTGGAGATTGAAGAATGGCTAATAAGGGCTGTACAGGCTCTATACAGAGAGGCTGTCAGCAAGGTTAGGATTGGCAACGAATATAGTGAAGAATTCCGGGTAGAAGTAGGTGTGCACCAGGGCTCAGCCCTCAGTCCCCTTTTATTCATCATAGTCCTTCAGGCAATAACAGAGGAATTCAAAACGGGATGCCCCTGGGAGCTCCTCTATGCCGATGACCTAGCTCTCATAGCAGAATCACTACCGGAACTAGAAGAGAAATTTCGGGTGTGGAAGCAAGGGTTGGAATCAAAGGGCCTTAGAATAAATGTAGCAAAGACCAAAGTATTAGTAAGCAACAAGAGGTACTCAGCACACACCCCCTCGGGTAGGTGGCCCTGCTCAATCTGTAGGAAAGGTACAGGTAGAAACTCCATAAGATGCACCCAATGTAAGTTATGGACACATAAGAGGTGCAGCAACATTAAAGGGAAATTAACAGATAAGATAGCTTTCATGTGCGGCAGATGCACAGGGACAATAGACACAACAGACACTCAGAAAACAGATTCCATCACACTCCAGGGAGAGAAACTAGAAGTAGTTGATAGTTTCCGCTACCTGGGTGACCAAGTAGTAGCGGAGGTGGATGCACAGAGAGTATCACCACTAGAATACGAATAGCCTGGGCAAAGTTCAGAAAGCTCCTACCCCTACTGGCAACAAAAGGTCTCTCCCTCAGAGCGAAAGGTAGATTGTATGATGCATGTGTGCGAACTGCCATGCTTCACGGTAATGAAACATGGGCAGTGACTGCAGAGACATGCGTAGACTTGAAAGAAATGAAGCTAGCATGATCCGCTGGATGTGTAGTGTCAGTGTGCACGCAAGACAGAGTGTAAGCATCCTAAGAGAATGCTGGATATAAGAAGCATCAGATGTGGTGTGCAAGAGCGACGCTTGCGATGGTATGGTCATGTGCTGCGGATGGATGAAGAGAGATGTGTGAAGAAGTGCCACTCCCAAACAGTTGAAGGTATCAGGGGGAGAGGTAGACCCAGGAAGACATGGGATGAGGTAGTCAAGCATGACCTCAGAGCATTGGGCCTCACTGAGGCAATGGCGAAAGACCGAGATCTCTGGAGATATGCTGTGACTGCAAAGACCCGGGCTGCTTTCTGCAGCAATTCCACATACCCCCTACCCATTCAAAGCACCCCAGATCCCCAAAGTACCCCGGACCCTGTTGCCCCCGTGCCGCTGGCACGTTAAAAGCTCGAACCGATCGTGACCAATGCCGGACCCCCCGGCCCCTGTGCAGGTGGCACGTAAAAAGCACCCAATCCACTCACGGAGTGGTTGGCGTTAGGAAGGGCATCCAGCCGTAGAAACTCTGCCAAATCAGACTGGAGCCTGGAGCGGCCCCTGGCTTCCCAGACCCCGGTCGAACCGTCCAACCCGTGCTAGCGCGGAAAACGGACGTTAAACGATGATGATATATATATATGTGTATATATATGTGGAGGCGCAATGGACCAGTGGTTAGGGCAGCGGACTCGTGGTCGCAGGATCGCGGTTTCGATTCCCAGACCGGGTGTTGTGAGTGTTTATTGAGCGAAAACACCTAAAAGGTCCACGGCGCTCTGGCAGGGGGTGGTGATCCCTGCTGTACTCTTTCACCACTCTTTCTTCTGTTGGCCTGCTCACTTAACCAGCGGGGTGGCGTCATTCGAAGGCTAAAATAATGCGAATGCATTGTGACCAGTGATGTGTAACAACATCTGATGGTCTGGTCAGTCACGTGATCACGTGATATATATATATATATATAACTTAGAAAAAAAAACACCTTTTATCAATTCAATAATGAAAAATTAAATTATACCATCTAGAAAATTACATATTATATAGAAAGATTAAAAATAAGATAAAACATAAAATGATGATTAAGTAATTTGTAAAATATTTTATATGTAATTTTCAAGATGGTATAATTTAATTTTTCATTATGGAATTGATAAAAGGTGGTTTTTTTCCTAATTTATATATATATATATTATATTTTGTGAAATTTGATTTAGTATTTCTAAATTGAATTTTTCCCTGTAAGTTTGGAATAATATTCCCTCATATTATTATTATTTTATATATATATATACACACACACACACACATATATATATATATACATATGTGTGTGTGTGTGTGTATACAGAAAGGGTTTCTTATAGTTTCTATCTACTTAATCCACTTACAAGGCTTTGGTTGGCCAGGGTCTACAGTAGAAGACATTTGTCCAAGGTGCCATGCAATGAGACTGAACCTGGAACCATGTGGTTTGGAAGTAAACTTCTTATCACATGGACCAAGCCTGTGCTTATGGTATAGTTCTAAAAACATAAAGACAGCATGGTCATAGACAGAACACCTTAAATCATAAACCTACTCAAAGATCTGTTCAATCACAATAGATTTAGGATGAGCAAACAATTATTGAGGGAAAAGGAAGAGAAGAAAACTAAAGAAAAGTGAAAAATATTGATTGTAAAAAAAGAAATTTACCAGTTTTAGCAGGCGTAGGTATGGTTTTAAGATTTTCTGTTTACAACTCCTGAGGTTAACAGTTGTGATGTTGTAACTATTGTAATCCATTATCTGAATAATAACAACAAAATCAATAATAATAATAATAATAATAATAATAATAATAATGATAATGATGATGATGATGATGATAATAAACAATTCCTATCATAGTAGGTGCATTAGGTATGATAAAAAAATATTCAGACAAATACATAACAAAAACACCAGGACTTACAAATATATACAACATGCAGAAAATTGCACTACTGGGCACTGCACACAACCTATGCAAAACACTTTCTATACAGTAATCGTAAGCGCATCACAACAAACCACAGCACATACCCAAGGCACACAGAGCTGCGCTCAGTAGTGAAGTGAAAGCACGATATAAAAATAAAACTACTGAATAATAATAATAATAATAATAATAATAATAATAATAATCATCTCAATGCAAGCACATTATTTATATATATATGTGTATGTACACACATGTGCGCATGTATATACAAATAAAGAGAGAAAGAGAGAGATGGGATCTCAACAACAACTCTCATGGGAACCCCACAAATGACTCGTGAAATCATGATGCAACACAACAAGGGAAGAATTAACAGTGAGAATGGAGCTATAGCCGATTATGATGAAGGATTCTTGCCTGGCATGTCCGAAACCACCCATATCAGGAGCAGTGATCTGGTCTCGGACAGTCATGATGTCACCACAGATCACATACATGGTGTGCACAAAAACAGACGTAAGTAGACAAAGGAAGAGTACGACACACTTATTGAATGTGATGAAAGAGCAAAGCTGGAAAGAAGTCACAGAGTAGGCTGAGGTACTTAGAAATTTTGGATGGAAAAGGACATGTGTCTAATGTCAGAAAATAAACTAATGAACCAAGTGAGAGTGATTAGGAAGAAGGGTTGCTTAACTGGAGTAAAATATCTTGGATTAGTGAGAGTCTGAGAGACCCTGTTGATGGGATACAAAGGATGGTTGGAGCTGAAAACAAAGAGGTAGGAGTTGAAAGCAGGGAGAAGAGTAGACAGGAGGAACAGGGAAATGGTGATGAGACTGTTAAGAATGAGGAACAGGAATGTTATACAGTGAACCCTGATACTGTGGTGGTCAGACAAGCAGGGGAAATGAACCAACTAGATAATGAATTGCCTATTCCATATGGAATTATATGGTCAGTTCCACTGTGAAACCAACAAATTAAAAGATTAGGAAGCAACATGAAGGTGGCTCGATAAGGGTGACCTAAAAAAGAATACTGAAAGCCTAATCATTGCAGCCCAGGACCAGGTATTGAATACCAACTCAGTGAAAAAGAATATATACCACACAAGTGCATCGGACCTCTGCAGAATGTATGGGAAGAGGGTTGAAAGTGTGACTTATTGTTAGTGCTTGTGAAAGTCTTGCACAGAAAGGGGACAAGCACAGCCATGACAAAGTAGTCCGAACCTCCACTGGATACTATGCTGTAAGTGTGGATATGAGGTTACGGGTGCTTGGTACCAACATATACCAGAAAAGATAATGGACGAAAGGGGGAAGGCAAAAATCCTCTGAGTCTTTGATTTTCAGATAGACAAAGTATTAGAGCACTGAAGGCTGGATATAGTAACCTTTAGAAGGGACAAACAAGAGTGCCTAATAATCGATGTAGCAGTGCCAGATGAACATATCATCATGAAAGAAAGAGAAAAAGTTGATAAATATGGAGATGTGAGAATTGAGATCGCTAAGATGAAGCAGCTTTGAGAGTCAAACATAAAGGTTATCTCTATTGTCATCAGAGCATTGGGTTCAATACCAGCTAATCTGAAAAAAACATCTAAACATCTTAAAAATACCGTACAATCTAAATGTATAGCAAAAGTCGGCATTACTTGGTACTGCACACATATCGCATAAGGTATTGTCTGTCCTTGTTGTGACTTGATAAACAGTACAAGACCCCGGTAGACACAATATCTTCAATCAACAACCTCACTATATTGTATACTGTGCAACGTCTATAATAATAGCAATAATAATGATGATGATGATGATGATGATGATGATGATGATGATGATGATAATAATAATAATGATGATGATGATGATGATGATGATGATAATAATAATAATATTAATAATAATATTGATAATAATGTTTTCAAATTTTGGTACAAGGCCAGTAATTTCTGGTGTGAGTATAAGCTGATTAAATTGACCCCACTGCTCAACCGGTACTTATTTAATTGACCCTGAAAGGATGAAAGGCAATGTTGACTACGGGGGAATTTGAATTCAGAATGTAAAGACTGACAAAATGCCACTAAGCATTACGTTTGGTGTGCTAACGATTCTGCCAGCTATAATAGTAATAATAATAATAACAATTGATTAACTGTCATCCCAGTAGCTGTAGGGGCACTGGGAGCACTAACAACCAGGATTGAGAAATATATTGGAGAAATTGTAGAACATTTTCAAAATACTGCTCTGTTGGGGACAGCAGGGATTTTGAGATTGGTACTTGAGTGTTAAGTATCATGGAAAGGGACTTTGTGACCTTTGACAATAGGTTGCTATCTGCTCTCACAGAATTAATTGGCGCATGTAAATAGAAAATGTAAACATTACTTAAAAAGTCTAGTTGGTAAGAGAAAATCCAACAACAAATTCACATACTTAGGTCTGGCATAGAATGTTTAAAAAACTCTAAGTCTAAAAAGAATATCAAATCAGTAAAATCATCATCATCATCATCATCATCAACATCGTTTAACGTCTACTTTCCATGCTAGCATGGGTTGGACGATTTTGACTGAGGGCTGGCGAACCAGATGGCTGCACCAGGCTCCAATCTTGATCTAAAAATATGAAAATTAAAGAAAAAGTATATGAAGTTCATACTTGACATCGATGCCACTATATAAACTATCAAGCAAAAGGTATTTGCTAAACCTGCCAGCATTGTACAGTATGGAAAGCATGCCAGGTTCTTCAAGGACATGTTTAAAAATAATTCAGAATATTTTTATAAGAAGATAGTTAAATATCAGTTACAGTAAAAACTGTCCCATCTGAAGAAGTGCAAGAATTCTGAAGTAAAATTTGGGCAGAAGAAAAAGCCCCTTGGATTGTTAGAATCTCTATTGATTCAGCCTTCTTAGAAGAGCATAACGTACTGATACAATACAAAATCATCCTCCCCCTACAAAAAAAAAAAAAAATGCAGCACACACCAGCCTGCCAGCACACAGGTGCAACAAATTATGCAATAGAAAGTTGCTTGAAACTTTCAGATGTTGAAAAATAATAGTGGTGATGAACATTACCTTACTTCAGTTTATGAGAGACAGGAATTTCCAAAGAACTCTGATTGTAACAGCGAAAATGAAGCTGGACCTTTAAGGGAAGGCCTCTCACTCGGCAGTGGATCAGTAAAGATGCTGACTGAACACAGCTGTCATCTTAATACAGCATCAACAAATAATAGAGCAAGGAGGAGGAAGTGGACCAGCAAAGAAAACAGGATAGTGATACAGTGCTACATTATGTGGTAAAGTACCTGGAGGTCACAATCAAGAGGACTGGTGGTTCTGGGCAAAAGCTAATGACCATTTTTATTTGTCCTGTGCCTGATGCCTGATTCTTTAGTCTTTTTGCTGAGAAAGGTTGACATTGGTCGTAAGTGAAGACAACTAAGCCCTAAAGTCAACCATTTGTTATTTATGGATGATCTGAAATTGTTTGGATAGGATCAGGCAAAAGTAGACTCATTGATCAAAAGAGCACACTTGTTCAGTAAGGACATAGGAATGGAGTTAAGGATAAAGAAATGTTAAGTTCTAATACTTCAAAGAAGAAAGGTGATGAGAACTGAAGGTATGGAGCTATCAGATGGAAGTGTCATGAGGGACATTGAAGGGATTGGATCATGGTGACTGACAGAATAAAAGAAAATGAGATGAAAATTTTACACAAAAAAGAGTACATGAGATGATTGTATTTGGTTCTCAAATCAAAATCAACTGGAAGAAATAAATCAACTGTCATAAACATTTGTGCTGTATCAGTACTATGACAAGGAGTGAGCCTACTTAAATGGTCAAAAGAAGAGATAAACCAGATTGACGAAGAAAAGAGGAAGAACATGGCAATGTATGGAGTTTTACATCCTAAAAGTGATGGGCATAGGATATACTTACCACAAAAAAGTGCAGGAAGAGGTATGATAGACTGTGAAGATTGCACAAAAGGTGGATGAAATAGTATTGGTTGGTATATTCGAAACAGCACAGAACCATTACTCATGGGAGTTAAATTAGCTGGGATCATAGAAACTGAGTTATGTACCAACAAAGAAAAGTTCAAGAAAGATGAAGCTGAAAAGAAGACTGCAGGGTTAAAAGACAAGGTGATGCACAGTCAGATCCTCAGAAATATGGATAAAGACTCTGATTTTGGGAAGGGCCTGAATGAGTAAGGGAAATTTGAAAACAGGTGGAGAAGCTCTTATTTGTGCTGCTTAAGAGCAAGCATTAAGAACTAACTATATAAACTTCCACAACAACGAAATGATTGAATTGCCATTGTGTAGAATGTGTGGGAAGTTTGGAGAAACCACAAGTCACAATGTGTGTGAATGTAGTGCTTTAGCACTGCAGGAGTACAAGAGATGACAATGTTGCTTGAATTGTATGTTGGGTTTTATGTAGAAAATACAACTTGGAATGAGCTGATAATGTTTTCCATTACCTATTGTAATGGAAAACAATATGGGGAAATTGCTATGGGATTTCAATGCACAATGTGACAATGTGATTGAAGCAAGAAGACCTGATTTGATCCTGATTGAGAAAGAAGACATTGCTGGATTATTGACATTGCTATTCCAGGAGATATCAGCATGGTAGAGAAGGACAAAGTGGATTGGTACCAAGATTTGAAGCATGAGATAGCACGTCTATGGGAACGGAGGAAATTGTAAGTTATACCTGTTGTGATAGGGACACTTGGAACCGTAACAAACCAATTTCAGAATTGTGCAAACCAATTTCAGATGTGGCTTGGCAAGCTTGGGCTCATTATCAAGACTGAGCTTCTCCAGAAAACAACACTACTTGGAACAGCCAAGATTTTGAGAAGGGTTATGTCAATGTAATTGGAACGAGAAATTTGACACGACCCATGGTCATTAATTATGACTGTTATGACCCACTCCTGATCAAAAGATATCGACATACAATCGTTCTGAGACATGTGATAATAATGATAATTGTCTTGGTAATCATACTGTTTTGATGTAGACTTAGATATCTTAAGATTGATTTCATCATCAAGAGTACTTTTAAAGTTTACTGTTCTTCTAAGATTTTTAAATGACCTGACCCATGTGAGTGGTTTATTTAAATCTTGAGTATGTTCTTTCCCAGGCTTTGGTTGGAATAAAACTTCAATCTTTTTAATGGTGTTGCATACAATACATGGGTTAACCAGAGAAATTGATTTGAGACTCAAATTAGAAAAAATGTGCTAAGGTAAACTTGAAGAGAGAAAAATGAATTTAAAAAACATCAATGTCATGTTAAATAAATAAATTTAGATAAGAGAATTAGATAAAACACAGACATACTAATGTTTAGAAATCAATAAACTAGACAATGTCCTACACACAAAAACAAACGAAAAGGTTAAAAAGGAATATTATTGATACATAAAAATTAATGCTTAAAACAAATAAACAAATAAATAATTAATATGCTAATAGGCAACAATGCTTTAGCTACTCCAATTATAAGTTTTAGCTACACTATTTTTAACTGGATGTTTAGTGAATAAGCAGGAATGAACAAAAAGAGAAAACAAGTAAAGATTAAGAGTGCACCACCCAAGATCTGTTATAGAAATATATTTACCAAATGTAAAAGGGCTTTATACAGCTGAAAAGCTATCTTAAAATATCTGCTGTAGGACAGCAAAAATATCTAAAAAAGAATACAGTTAATACATAGAGATGCAAAACACAAACAAAATGAAAAGCTGTTTTTCCATCTTCAAAGAAACCAATAAATACAATACAGAAGTTGAAATGACTGAAGAAGGAAATCCCCAAAGAAAAATGTCTCTATGGAATGCCATGACAAAGTGAAAACACAAAAGCCTCAACATGGTCAATACTAGAAAAGGTTGAATAGGATAAGGCTAGGCTGAGACTGATGTGTTTTAAAGTATGACATAAAACTGAAGCCTGCCCCACCAGAAACCACCAAAAGCATGTGATATATTAAGAAACTATAGAATATATGTGAATAAAGAAACAATCACTTTGTTTCTAGCTGTTCAGTCTTAAATAAGAAATGCTGTATCTACAGATGCAGCAGAGTTGAAACTTATTTTAATTGAAAATTATGCCATTACCAACAAAAATATCAGAAACAAAAAAAAAGATGTTATAAGCATATATGAGAAAAGTTCTTGGAGAATGAGAAGCAACCACATACAGGGATGTGCCTATTTATGCAAGCAGAGATCTGAAAGCTAATTGACCAGGAATAGTTGTCAAGCAGTATCAAAAAAAATAAATTCCTCCTTATCAAATTCTAAGTCTCAACAGATGATAAGATATCAGGTCATCCCATAAGTTCTGTCTGATTTTACCTTTTTTTAAATTGACTGAAATTTAATAGTATTTTAGAATGTCTAATGGAATTAGAAATTATTTTTATGCATTTGTGTACATTTAAACTAATTAAATATTGTTTTACAGAATAATAGAAGTAAAATTTCTTTGATTAAAACCCTTTTTAACATGGAAGTACCCAAAGAGCATTTAAGGCACATAATGCTTTATGAGTACAAAAAAGGAAACTCTGCACCCAAAGCAACTCGAAACATACACGCAGTTTATGGGAAAGAATGCTTGAATGAAAGAACTTGCAGAAGATGTTTTGCAAAATTCAGAAGTGGAGATTTCAGCCTTAAAGATGAAGATCAAACAGGACGTCCAGTTGAGTTTGATGATAAGCTCCTTGAGGCATTACTTGAAGAAATTCCTGCATTATCAGTTGAAGAATTGGCAATAAAGCTTAGTTCAAACCATGCAACTGTTCATCATCATCTTCAACAGTTTGGAAAGGTTCCTAAACTTGGAAAATGGGTGCCTCATGAATTGTCCAAAAGCAACTGCAAATCCCGAGTTGACATCTGCTCTTCTCTCCATTCTCACAAACTCATTTCACCCTTTTTGGATAGACTTGTAACTGGTGATGAAAAATGGACCTTCTATCAAAGTGTTAAACGTCGTAAACAGTGGCTTGGTAAAAGAGAAAAAGCTCAACCACAACCAAGAAGGAAACTTCATGGAAAAAAGATTCTTCTCTCTATCTGGTGGGATTGCAAAGGAGTAATTCACTTTGAATTGTTACCACCTAATGCAACAATCAATGCTCAAGTCTACTGTCAGTAATTAGAGCATTTGAACCAAGCTTTGAAGAAAAAGACCCACTTTAGTGAATCGAAAAGGAGTGATATATCATCAGGACAATGCGCAACCCCACACTACAAAGATCACGTCACAGAAGATCGAAGAGCTTGATTGGGAAAAAATTCCTCATCCACCATATTCTCCTGACCTTGCTCCTTCAGGCTATCATTTGTTTCGTAGTTTACAGAATCATTTGGGGGAGATAACTTTCACAAGCCAGGAGGAGGTCGAAACTGACATTTCAGAGTTCTTCACTTTGAAACCAAAAGAGTTTTACATTGATGGGATTAAAAAGTTTGTAAATAGATGGAAGGAAGTCATAGATAATCAGGAAAAGTACATTGATGATTAAATTTCAATTCAATATAACATTTGACCACTTTTCTTTATTCAAAATTCAGACAGAACTTATGGGATGACCTGATATTTTGAAAAGAAATGTAGAAATTATTGAAACTATAAAGATCTGGAAATAAAGATGACCCTTATAGGGATGCCAAAAAACAGAATCAATCCTTTAATAATTGGTGCCTTGTTAATGATAAAAATTCAGGACTTACAAATATGCACAACACACAGAAAATAGCATTACTTGACACCATACTCATAAAGGATATTCAAAAGAAAAGAAACAACAAAGCCAAAACTAAATAAATACCCAAGGCACTCACACAACAAAAATAATGCCATTGAATGAAAATTGTTTTTTAATTTAGGCACAAGGATTGAAATGTGGGTCAAGGAATTAATAGATACCATCAAACCCAGTATTAGACATGTATTTTATTTGATTGACTTCCAAAGAATGAAAAGTAAGGTTGACCTAGGCTGGATTTGAACTCAGAACATAAAATGACAGAATAAATACAAGGCATTTTGTCCCATGCACTAATGGTTTAGCTAGTCCGACTTTAGCATGCTTAGACAAATCATACTACTGTATGGGTTTTCTCTTCTGTAGCTGCAGGTGTATTTATGTTGCACTGAGAGGGGAGAAAACTTGTATGGTGACATGATTCACCAGTAGTATCATCATCATCATCATCATCATCATCATCGTTGTCAGCGTTTAACGTCCACTTTCCACGCTGCCATGGGATGGACAGTTTGACTGGGGGCAAGTAAGCCAGAAGGGTGCACCAAGCTCCCATCAATCTGGCAAAGTTTCTACAGCTGGATGCCCTTCCCAATGCCAACCACTCTGAGTGTGTAGTGGGTGCTTTTTATGTGACACCAGCATGAGGGCCAGTCAGGCGGCACTGGCATTGACCAGGCTTGAATAGTGCTTTTTACGTGCTGCCGGCATGTGAGCCAGTTAAGTGGCACTGGCAATGACCACACTCAAATGGTGATTTTTACGTGCCACTAGCACAGAACCAGTCAGCCGGCACTGGCATTGACACAGAACATTGGCAAATTTTTTCTTTGCTGCTTCCCCTCTGGCTAAATAAACCTATCTTCTAGCTTCCCTTCTGACAGTTTGATACAAATCCCTGTTACTACCATTCTTCCAGTCCTTCCATACCTGTTACTTTTCCCAAATGGCAAGAAGGTGCCCTAAAATCGGTCATTCTGTTCATCAGGTAGCCCCAGTTGAGGGGCATAAACCAACATAATGGCTGTTAACCCATGTTGCAGCACTAATCTAATTTTAAGTATTCTAGTACAGACTCTGACTACCTTGATTACCTTATCAGCCCATTTCTCTGCAAGAGGTATACCAATGCCCCCGACCCTGTCAATGTTCCCTGCCCAGAAAATCTTATATCTATGTTTTTTGCCTGTGAGGAACCTAGCAAAACTTCCTCTCCACCTTACTTCTTGGATGCAGCACAAATCTACATGTCTCTGTTCAAGCATCTCAACAATCTCACCAGACCTACCTTTCAGTCTGCCAACATCAAGTGTGCTAACTCTGAGGGTGTGGGAAGTGTGGGCCCAAGAGACCCTGGGATGGGAGACAGCAGTATCATGTACCTGAAAAGAAAGCTTGCATTTGGCAGAATTCATAAATATACAATAGCCTTCAACCTGCATACACTGCACCATCATTTTCATGCACTACATTATCACTACATTACATAGGAGATAAACCCTAAGTAGGGATGGGGGAACATTAAGCCTTTGGAAGTGTTCATGGGAAAGACGCCCGGTAGAGGTCAGAGGATAGAGACTTCCGGTACAGGTGGTGAGGGTGGGAAAGGCAGGTGCACTTTGAAACAGGAAAAACTCAGGCTGCTGGTGTGAGAGAATATTGATGATAATAATGAGATAGAATTGGGCATTTGGATTTTGTAACTAGAGCTATAACCAAGAATGTTTGGTCAGCCAAACTGTGACAAAATGAGACAAATGAATGAATAAGTGACAATAATAAATGAGCATGAAAGAGAGGGAGAAAGAGGGAGAGTTGGATCAAGTGAAACTGTGTTTACATAGATAGAGAGAGAGAGATTGATGATAGATAGATAGATAGATAGATAGATAGATAGATAGATAGATAGATAGATAGATAGATTGATAGATAGATAGATAGATAGATAGATAGATAGATAGATAGATAGATAGATAGATAGATAGATAGATAGATAGATAAATAGATAGATAGATAGATATAGATAGATAGATAGATAGATAGATAGATAGATAGATAGATAGATAGATAGATAGATATAGATAGATAGAATAATGAAATGAACTAAGGTAATTATGATCTGTGCTGAAAAAAGAGAGGTGATGGTAAAGGTTAATAATTGTTTCTAATTTAAGCACAAAGCCAGTCATTTTAGAGACTGGGATTAGCTGATTACATCAACCACAATATATGACTGATATTTTATTTTGAACATATAAATTATCCAATCCAAATTTCCCTGTAATATACAGATTGGCTTACACTTGTCAATTGGCTGTCACACTGCTTCAGCTGTCTTTTCCATCCACTCTCTAAGACAATATTGAGAGTGTAGTAATTAATGAAAAAGCAAGTACATTCAATGCCTATAAGCACAGGATGTACATAGTAGCTTTGTATATTGATAGGATGTTGTGTTTTCATGTAAAATGCTTGGTTATATTGATTTTGCCTGAGAATTACATTAATGGTGACATGAGTCTGTAGAATGTTCAACCACTTTGATGCTAATTCAATGAAGAAGTACTTCAGTTGATCAAACAACTGGATACTTATTGGTGAAACTGGTGAAAATTCATTCATACATATATGTATGTCGCCATGATAGATCATTAGCCACTACACACATTTTTCTCTCCTTGTTTTTTCTGTGTCCCTTTCTGTAGAAGAGCGTAGGCTCGAAACGTAAAAGACTTTTTCTATTCCTGAGCGTTATACTAATACATCTGTTTGTTTTGTACACCACCTGTCTTCGTCTTTTGTTTTTTTTGTAAACTCTCCCTGTATGTGCCTGTACATTTGTGTGTGTGTATGTGCATGCATTTGTATACGTGTGTGGGAGTATGTCATTCGAAGGTCAAGTGATGCAAACACATCTGATGAGACTACAACAAAGTGGTTATAACATGTTATTCTTGCACCTTGGGAATAATCTAATCAAAGGATCTTAGGAATAATCTTATAACTGATGAAACCATCAACACCAAATACCATGTTATGTTCTTGTGTATAGACTTAGACTGATTTTTAAATTAATAGCAATACTTACATCAATTTGTGACATGTTCGTCATGGAAGAGTTATGGCTTGTAGTGAACTGATAGACCTCTCCATTTCTTGAAAATGTGGACATATCAACTTGACTAGCAGCATCTGAATGGGTACGCAGTGTTTTGTTAAACATTTCATCATCATTTGAATCGTACTTTCTTTCCAAGTTATCTGCTTCAGTATCGGCGGCCTATTCAATAGATATACATGGGTAAAAATTAATGGTACAATATTTTTAAGAGCTCAGAGACAAAAACAAAAATCTCCCAAAATCAAAATTTAATTGATATTACTATCAGGTAAGGTGGTACACTGGCAAAATTGTTAGCATGATGGACAAAGTGTTAAGTGACATTTCATTTGTCTTTGTGTTCTGAGTTCAAATCCCACTGAAGTCAACTTTGCTTTTCATCCTTTCAGGGTTTGGTATAATAAGTACCAGTGGAGCACTGGGGGATTGGTGTAATCGACTATGCCCTCCTCTTAAAACTGCTGGCCTTGTGCCAAAATTTGAAACCAATATTACAATCAGTCATGTTATTGAAATCTTAGTCTTTAGGTGCATGAGTGGCTGTGTGGTAAGTAGCTTGCTTACCAACCACATGGTTCTGGGTTCATTCCCACTGCATGGCACCTTAGGCAAGTGTCTTCTGCTATAGCCTCAGGCTGACCAAAGCCTTGTGAGTGGATTTGGTAGACGGAAACTGAAAAAAGTCTGTCATATATATGTGTGTATATATGTTTGTTCCCCCAACATCACTTGACAACCGATGCTGGTGTGTTTATGTCCCCGTAACTTAGTGGTTCGGCAAAAGAGATCGATAGAATAAGTACTAGGCTTACAAAGAATATGTCCTGGGGTTGATTTGCTCGACTAAAGGCGATGCTCCAGCATGGCCACAGTCAAATGACTGAAACAAGTAAAAGAGAAAAAAAAGAGGTTGGTTTCTGCTACATCACACTGAAAACAGCTTTATAGTCTTTCCATGCATTCTTTAATTTGTATATTTAAACCTCTTGAGTAAAAATAGGAGAGTTGTTTATTCTTGGCAAAATCTAGAAGAAGCAGTGGAAGATCTCAATCAAAATCAACCAAATGGAATTAATATTTGTTTAATAGAAAATTAAAATAAAAACATAAAAAACAATCTATGACAGTGAGTAGAAAAGATTATATATATATATATATATATATATATATATATATATATACACACACATATATATATATATATATATATATATCAAAATAAAAACATGATGCCAAGGATTCAGCGGTACATATGTTTCGGGCCTTTATTAGACAGATTTATAACAATGCATAATGTATGTCTGTGGCCTTCTTCAGCCGCGCACAACAACTTCCACAAGGACATGTGTTACATCAAAAATTCTTGGTTGGGGATGCAAATCCTCTCATTCGCATACGACATAATGCGGCAGCAGCATAGAATTGAAGCGTCCATCTCGTTCTTCTTTCAATGTAGAATGAGGGAATTTAGATGTTGAAGTAATGTAAATAAATTAACAAATAAATACATATATAGACGTGAAGGGACCTGGTGATAAGAGTAAATAGGGGTAAAGATGGAGGGGCGAGAATTCAGGACGAAGGATAAAAAAATATATAAAAAGTGTAAGTATAGAAAAATGTAAAAGTGTAGAGTATAAAGATATAAAGAGATATAAGGAGATATAAGGGGGTATAAAGAATATAAAAAACTGTAAATGAATATAAGGGTATCAAGTTATAAAGTAAAAATAGAAATAGAAATAAAAATAAAGGCAAAAAAATAAAAATAGGAATAAAAATAGGAATAAAAATAATAAAAAAATATATAAGGATAAGGGGTGTATAGTGGTTACGGACCAAACATGGTGGTCAGGAAAATGACAAAATCCAGTTGTAGAACCAACAGGGGCGTCTGGGGACTTAATGTGTTGTAATTATCAAGTGCTCACCCCGAATTTCTATATATATATATATAGCCTACACCAGTTTCATATAATCAGCTCCAGCCCATTCAAAGTACCTTGGATTGCAGGATGGCCTGCTGTGCTTACCCTGGATCGTAGGGCGACCTGCCGTGCTTGAGGAGACCTATTGAGTCAAGTACATCAATATCAAAATCAAAATCAAATGGAAATTGTAGTTGTGATACCCGTGCCGGTGGCACGTAAAAAGCACCATCCAAATGTAGCCGATGTCAGCGCCGCCTTGACTGGCTTCTGTACTGGTGATACATAAAAAGCACCCACTACACTCACGGAGTAGTCAGCATTAGGAAAGGCATCCAGCTGTAGAAACATTGCTAGATCAGACTGGAGCCTGGTACAGCCTCCTGGCTTCCCAGACCCTGGTCGAACTGTCCAACCCATGCTAGCATGGAAAACGGATGTTAAACAATGATGGTGATGATGATGATGATGATGATGATATATATTGTAGAGAGAGCCATAAAAGCTAAAACAGGCTAGATGAAAGGAGGCAGCAGAGAACTATACCAAGCAGCTGGAAGAAAGCTATACTTAACAAGACAAGATGCAGAAAGTAAGAGATTTATCAATGCTCTTTAACATGAAGATCAGAGGTATGAGGTGTTGGAGACTGCAAGGCAGATTACTAGAGAGAATTGAGACATTGTAGAAAAAAAGTGTGTGCTGAATGACAGTGTCATATTTGCTATTAAGGACATTGAAAATAAAGGGATGTTAAAGAAAGAGGGTACAAGCACATGTTGAAAGTTGACCCATTCACAAATTGTAGTGAATTGTAAACATGAGGGGAAGGAGAAATAGAATGAAGAGGAGATGACTCTGTGAAGATTGAAGCCAATTATCTAGGTGACAACAATTCTAATAATAACTCTTAGATAACAAGAACAATGAGACAGGATAACCAGTGTTTGAAATGCTTGAAATTACCATGTCAACAAAGCAGGACAAACCTTTGAGTTTGCATCAGCAATCAGACATTTCATTTCAAATGTCACCTCCCCACCTTTCCACCTGTTTCAGTAAGATGACTTCAGGCCATCAAGTGAGCCTCTGTATGTTTGCTCAATTTGCTAGAAATAGCAGTTTAATTCATTTTAAATCACATGCTCTCAAATTGAAAAAAGAAAGGATACGATGGATATCCTGAAAAGAACAGCAGAGTCTTGGATCAATCACCTTTCATAGCAGATCAAGGCTGGCCTGGATTTAAACAATAACAACAACAAGATGGTAACTGTATGGAACTGAAAGAAATAGTAACCAAATCACTCTCAAATCCTACCATTTTACTTTGCTAAGTCAGATGACAGCAGTGCTCTCCTAACTGGGAGTAAAGATGCAGTAAGTTATCTTGTGACCAGAGACCTGGCCTTAATGCTTACCACAGAATGGGCTCAGTTAAAGGAACCCAAGAATCAGGTGTTGTGTTAAAGTGAACAACAGATATATACTGATTACATTTTTTCCTGTTTGCAAACACAAACATTCACTAAACCAGTAATGTATCCCCAATTGTTTTTTTTACACTATAACCATGTAGTAACAATTAATGTATAACGAAGGAGGGTAACAACAATATAACAATTGAATAAATTCTCCACAAACTGTACATGAACCAACAAATGACATTCTGACATACTACCAAAACAATACCTTATGACTTCTCGTGATTAACGCCTACTCTGTCTCACTCAGACTGCTACTATTTATAGTCATTTGGTCAAGTCTATTCTTGCAGGGGCTGTTGTGACTCTCACTACAACATCTCTCTTTTGAGATTTCAACTTCCATAGGAAACGAAACTTATTTTATTATTAAATTTTTTTTTTCTTTCTTTCCAACACCTCTTCCTTTCTGAAATGTTGCTTCCCTAGGGAGTTCAGTACCTTTTCCACTTAGGAATTATTTCTAAATGTTCAGTCTGTTTATGTGCTACTACACCTTCTAGGCTCAATCTCTTTTGGTGCTAGCATATCAAACATGTCATAAAACACTTCCATTGGAATTTTCTTCCTTTCTTCTATAAGTCTAATTTTTAATTGATTTAGGTTTCATTTATGTTCCCGTCGTTGGCCTTTTATTAAATACATCATGTTTCCAATTCATTTAGTCACTACACCATCCTGCCAACTCTCTTTACTGTTCTTGTATACTTTGAAATGGACTTTGTCTTTAACATCAAAATGTTTAGTTGGATTTTTAAAAATTTCTTTATACGCTTTTTCCTTTGGCAACAATATTGGTTTATTCTTTTGAGCGAACATCAGCTCTGCAAGCAACTTGCCTGAACTGGTATTCAGATTGGTCATTATTCTGTATACCCTTAAGGATTTAGTTAGCACTTTGTCATTTCCTAACTCATTCCTTGGTGTTTTTAGCACTCATTTGAAAGTATCTATGAATCATTCTGCTTGCCCATTTGACCTCAGCTGGTAGGATGAGGTAAACATGTGCTTGACAGCATGCATTCTGCAGAATTTCTTGAACTCGTATCCAGTAAATTGTGTTCCATTGCCTGACACTATGGTGTCTGGAACACCGTATTGAGCAAAACATTTGTGCAAGAACTTTACTGTTGCCTTCGAAGTAGATTGACTGCACCTACATACGTCTGGTTACTTGGTAAAGCTATGAACAATGATCAAATAGTACATGTGATACACTGGTCCTGTGTAGTCTATATGTACCCTGGACTACGGACTATCCATCTCAGATCATGACTGGTATTTTACTGGTGGTGCCTTGACTGCTAGTACATAACCTCTACATGATTTTACCAAATGTTCAATGTCTTGGTCCATTGTCAGCCAATACATGTAACTCCTCATCAAAGCTTTCATTCTTGACATCCTCGGATGGCCACTATGAAATTCATGTAACACCCATTTCTGAGGTGCAGTTGGCACTACCACTCTTTGTGCGTACAAAAATACTTTGTCGCAGAGTGAAAAATGGTTCGCATTCGAGTTTCTCTTTCATTTATTTTTCAAGGTCTCCTTCATTTTTATGATGTATTTGTCCTCAGCTGATTTACTTTTTATATCTTGTACAGTCACTGGAAACTCCTGAATGACATTACAAATAATGTTTTTAATTTCCTTTTCTGATTATAATGCAGCTATTACATATCTTCCAACAGTTCTACATTCTTTGGAATTAGCCTAGATAAACAATCTGCATGGCCAATTTTCTTAGAAGGAATGTTTTCCATTTTAAAGTTGTAATTTAACAATATTGTACCCCAGCATTGTAATCTGTTAGCTGTATGGGTAGAAATTCCTTTCTTCAATCTGAAAATTGATAGTAATGGTTGGTGGTCCGTCTGAAGCCAAAACCTGTGGAGAAAACTGTGGAGAAATCAGTGAAATTTCTTCACAGCAAAAATAATTGCTAGAGCTTCTTTCTCTGGCTGACTGTAGTGTTTTTCTGCTGCTATCAGAGCATGTGAGGCATGAACCACTGCCTTCATATTAACGCCTTTATATTTGTGTAGCAAAACTGTTCCTACATCATATTCAGAAGCTCAGATGCTACAATCTCCACTGCAAGATTGAAATGAGCCAGCGACAAATCCGAAACTAATATTTTTTTTAATATCCTGAAATGCCTTTTAAAAGTTATTTGATCAATTCCATTTGGCGTCTTTCTGTAGCAAATTATTAAGTGGAGCTCTCAATTCATACATGTTTGGTATGTAATTTTGGTAATAGGCCAAGAAAAGCTTGTAATGTCACTATGTTAGTTGGGGCAGGCATATTTTTAATTGCGTCTCGACAGGTCAGGTCATCTTCCATTTTTATCTATGATTTAGGCAAAAAGAATTTATATTTCTCCTAACTGAATGTGAAACTGTTATCTCTTATTTTTTGAAAAGTACACTTCACATATTCGATATGCTGATCATGCGATTCACTTTTAATTAATACATCATCGAGGTATTGAACAGCAAATTGAGACTGCCAACATTGCACCCATAACCTGTTGAAATATTGCAGGTGTGACTTTCAGACCAAATGGCAATCTATTATATTTGTATAGTCCTCTGTGCATATTCACTGTTAGAAGTTTGAGCATTCCTTGTCTACTTTAATTTGTAGATACACATCAGACAGACCTAGTTTCAAAAATATTTTGCCACCATTTAATTTTGCAAAAATATCCTTCAGAGTAGGCAGTGGATAGTGGCACATTTTTAGAGTTATTCAAACCAGTATGAAAATTGGCACACACCCTGATTTTGTTATTTCTTTTGTAATACACACAGTTGGTGCTGTCCACTTAGAATAATCTACTTTTTGAATATTCCCCATCTTCTCCAGTCTGTCTAATTCTTCCTCTACCTGCTTTATCACAGCAAATGGTACCTTTCTATTAGGCTTCAATAGAGCCAACTGCTGCGTATAACGTAAGGTGTCATTTTGGTAGTTTGCTGGAATATTGTTTGTTGGTTCATGTATAGTTCGTGGAGAGGTTGTTGGATTGTCACATTGTTGTTACCCTGCTTTGTTATATGTTTATTGTTACTACATGGTTATAATGTAAAGAAAGCATCATCACAGCAATTAGTGATTCAGTAATATTGTGACGAGGATTCAAAGCTCATGTAGCTCAGTTAACACATTTTTGTGTTACAATATTGTTAATGATGGAAGACCTATTAGTTTCTATAACAAGGTTGCAAAAACAGCAGCAGTAAGAACAGCAAAAGTAGTTGCAGAAACAACTACTGCAGCAACAAGAAAAACAACAACAATTAATGGATGTATGTCTTAAGAAGTCTGGAAACACTATGCTCTTTACTCTTTTACTTGTTTCAGTCATTTGACTGCGGCCATGCTGGAGTACCACCTTTAGTCGAGCAACTCGACCCCGGGACTTATTCTTTTTGTAAGCCCAGTACTTATTCTATCGGTCTCTTTAGCTGAACTGCTAAGTAACAGGGACATAAACACACCAGCATCGGTTGTCAAGCAATGCTAGGGGGACAAACACAGACACACACACATACATATATATATAAATATACATATATATGACTGGCTTCTTTCAGTTTCTGTCTACCAAATCCACTCGCAAGGCATTGGTCAGCCCGGGCTATAGCAGAAGACACTTGCCCAAGATGCCACGCAGTGGGACTGAACCCGGAACCATGTGGCTGGTTAGCAAGCTACTTACCACACAGCCACTCCTGTTTTCGCCAGATTGCATATTGAACCCTATAACAGAATTTAGCTATGGCCCAGAAAAGGGTATAACACTTGCAGTGTACTTTAGAAGGTACGATTGCAAGCCATTGATAGACAATGAAAAAGTAAGACTGGCTTTTTAGCCTATTTCCTTCCTCAGTCTACATGCCTGAGGTTGCTCTCACAAGCAAGATAATATTTCTCTTTGTCCAGGCATGTTTTTCATGGAAGACTGATAATCAACAATATCCCTTGTATGATGGTAATATTTAGTTTGACATGTGATGTCAAGAAAAAAGTCCATGCAAACACACATACACACACACACATATGCATGTGCACACAGACACAGACACGCATGTACGCACACACACACACACACACATACCTATATATTTATACATGAATGTGTATGCGCATGGAGACCAGATGTTAAACAATGATGATATACATACATACATGCATGAATACATACATACATACATGAATACATACATACACACATACGTGTGTGTATGTGTGTGTGTATACATATATATACGTACATGCACACACACACACATGTACACACACACACATATGTAATTTGTTAGGGTAAATCTCAGCTGTATTATATCATGTCATCATATTATATTATTTCTTTGCCTGAAGAATTTTGAGTAGGAAATTCCTTGCATGTCTATCTAACATTTAAAACTTTGTTATTCCTATTGGCAAATGGAACATGTGTAATGGTAAACAAATAATACCAGAAAATTTCCAATTTCCTGTATATATGTGTGTATACACATACACACACAGATAAATACCCACCCCACCATCTCCCGTCTCCCATTTCCCCCTCACCTACCACCCCACCTCTCCAACGCACCATTCTCCGAGTTTTCCAGCAACTCCAGTCTGACCCCTTCACTTCACACATCTTCCCTAACCGACCCCTCCTCTCTTTCAAATGAACCCACAACCTACCAGACCACTTGGTCCACAGCTTCTTCCCTAACCCAACCTCCCAACCCAGCTCATTTCCCTGTTCCCGCCCATGCTGTCGCACTTGCCCATGCCTCTCCAACACCATCCTCCTCACCGGCACCCATCATCGACCATATCATATCACCAACTCCTTCACCTGCACTTCTACCAATGTCATCTACTGCATCTCCTGCTCTCTCTGCCCTTCTCTATACATCGGGCAAATGGGACACTGCTTGGCTGACCAGTTCGTGGAACACCTCCGAGACATCCAACTCAGCAATGTCACCCGTCTCGCAATATTTCCATTCTACTGGTCACTCTTTGCCCCTGTCTGTGTTTGGATTGTCCTTGCACAGGGGCCATCCGGACTTCTGTTTGTGCCATAAACACGAGAAAAATGCACGTGCAATTTGTGCAAAAAAGCCGGCTGGCTTGAAATAATTCCACAAAATGCAGTATGTTTAAGAGACTAAAAAAGTAAGATGCAAAAGAGATATTTTCTTCAAGAGATAAAAGAGATCCCCTCACCCATTTCTGGCTTCAAATAATAATGAGCAATTTACTACAATATCCTGGTGGTTCTTCGTTCTATACCCTTTGCTGTATGATAGCTCTAAGGAAGATGTGCTAGTGTTGATTTTCCAGCCCTGTGTAATAACAGAGTCAATTCAACATGAATCAAATAATGTGCAAAATTGACACATCATTGTAGTACATAACACTTGCTCATCTGAAATGTGTGTAAACAAATTATGGATTATGTGGCTGTGTGGTAAGTAGCTTGCTTACCAGCCACATGGTTCCGGGTTCATTCCCATTGGGTGGCACCTTGGGCAAGTGTCTTCCACTATAGCCTCGGGCCAACCAAAGCCTTCTGAGTGGATTTGGTAGACAGAAACTGAAAGAAGCCCATCATATATATGTATATATATATATATAATATATATATATATACGTGTGTGTGTGTGTGTGTGTGTGTGTATTTGTGTGTCTATGTTTGTCCCCCCAACATCACTTGACAACCGATGCTGGTGTGTTTACGTCCCCGTAACTTAGTGGTTCAGCAAAAGAGACCGATAGAATAAATTCTAGGCTTCTAAAGAATACGTCCTGGGGTTGATTTGCTCAACTAAAGGCACTGCTCCAGCATGGCCGCAGTCAAATGACTGAAACAAGTAAAAGAGTAAAAATACATAATTCTCAATTTTTCTTTGCATTTTATACTATACCCTGAAATCTTTGCAAGTGAACTTTGGAGCTACTAATCAAACAGGAGTACAAATGTAATTTTATGGACTATATGGTCCATATGGTTCACAGCAATAATCACTGATTGATCCAGTTAGTCCAGTTGTGTTACTATAGAGTGCTCAAAAACATATTCGCCAGGAATTTACTGTCCCTATTTATTTGTGTTGTATACATATATATACAGATATATATACACATACATACCCCACACACACACACACACATATCATGTTTCCTTCTCAAGCCATGCCAGGCTCATAAGGGCCAGTTTCTTGGCTTCCATGGCGTATATATTCCCCACCTGGATGGGATGCCGATCTGTTGCAGGATTACTCATTTTTGAGAGCTGAGTGGACTGGAGCAATGTGAAATGAAGTGTTTTGCTCAAGAATACAATGCATTGCCTGGTCTAAGAATTGAAACCACAATCTTACAACCATGAGTCCAACATCCTAACCACTAACCCACATGCCTCCACTCACACAAACACACACACACACACAAACATATATACTCTCTTCTACTCTTTTACTTGTTTCAGTCATTTGACTGTGGCCATGCTGGAGCACCGCCTTTAGTCGAGCATATCAACCCCAGGACTTATTCTTTGTAAGCCTAGTACTTATTTTATCAGTCTCTGTTGCCGAACTGCTAAGTTACAGGGACGTAAACACACCAGCATCGGTTGTCAAGCGATACTGGGGGGACAAACACACACACATATATACGACGGGCTTCTTTCAGTTTCCATCTACCAAATCCACTCACAAGGCTTTGGTTGGCGTGAAGCTATCATAGAAGACACTAGCCCAAGGTGCCACTCAGTGGGACTGAAACTGGAACCATGTGGTTGGTAAGCAAGCTAATGATTGATATATATCTTCATCATCATCATCCTTGTTCAATATCCGCTTTCCATAGATTGAGACAATATATACATATATTATATATATATATATATATATACTATTGTGTCTAGGGAGAGTCAATTTACTTTTTGTGCCTTATAATTTAACACACTCACCGGTAAAATTTCCACTTATTTCTTATTTTTATTTTCTTAAAATTTTTGTTGCTTCTTGCAACCTTTTCAATAGTCTTGACACAAAAAGAAAATTACTCTCCCCAGACACAACAGAATATGCTTCAACACACGAACTCACATAAAGAATCTTGCAATGCAAACCAAATCCAAAAACAAAATATATATATACACACATATATATATGTATACTGAAAATTAATATAAACATCTAGGTAGAATGTGATACGATGAAGGAAAAAGCCAGTCATCACTAAGTGTAACTAAGAATGCCGAGGCACCTACATTGCTAGAAATAAGAGTTAAAACACTCTTAATGCTGTAAGAGGAGCACAAATGTATACACACCAAATCATCCATAAATTTTTGTGGTAACTACATATATACTGACAGGTGAAATTAGCCAATCATGAGCCATTCAAGCAGTCCTCACTGATGATGTCCACAGTACAGGCAAAACTAGATCCAGTCTTGGGACCTTGAGTTAGTCACTGGGCGGTTACCTCCCCTGTCAATATGTGTTTGTACCGTTGTGCTCCTCTTACACCATCAAGAGTATTTCAACTCTTATTTCTAGCAATATAGGTGTTTCGGCATCATTAGTCACATTGACAATTGAATATATATCTCTATCTATCTATCTATCTATCTATCTATCTATCTATCTATATGTGTGTGTGTGTGTGTGCGTGTGTGTTTTGTGTCTTGAGGCATGTGACTTAGTGGTTAGGGTGTCAGCACCATGATCGTAAGATTGTGGTTTCGATTCCTGGATCGGACGATGCGTTATGTTCTTGAGCAAAACACTTCATTTCATGTTGCTCCAGTCCACTCAGCTGGCAAAAATGAGTGATGCTGCGATGGACTGGTGTCCCGTCCAACTGGGGAACACATATGCCATAGAAACTGGGAAACTAGGCCCATGAGCCTGGCTAGGCTTTAAAAGGGCTCATTTATTTTATATATATATATATATATATATATATATATATATATATATGCTCTCAGACACACACACAGACAGAGTTACATGCTGACTTCTCTTCTAAACTGTGAGAAACCTTGTGGCTCATCTAAGTAAGAAACCTGTTCTTCTCTGGCTTCATCTCGCACTATTTAACCCCTCATCTCTAAGCATTAAACTACCTCTCATGAGTTCCATAGCTTTGTAAGCTGTACACCACACTGATCTCATGAGTGCTGGTGGCATGAAAAAAGAAGAATCCAATTCATGCTATAAAGGGGATGGCATTAGGAAGGGTATCCAGTTGTTGAAACCCATACCAGAGAAACCAGCAGGGAGCAATGCAGTCCTTGGATCCATTGGATCCAGTCAAACCATGTAACTTATGCCAATATAGAACATGGATGTTAATATGATTATGGTGATGATGATGACGATGATGATGATGATGACATATATAAGTACATAAATGTATGTGTGTATATATATATGTGTGTGTGTGTGTGTATGTATGTGTGAGTATAATATTTTATGTTAGTTTTTCTATGTATGCTTCTGCAAATTGAGACTTCTGTATTATTTTCAAGAGCTGGAAAAAAAAAACAGATCAAAGCTTCTACTGTAGAATGGAAATCTATTGCTCTGATAATTATTTTTTATATGTATACAACAAACAATAACTAACGATTTAACCATACCTCTACTATTAGAATTATAAATAACACATTACCTTAGATTGAAAATTAGTAGCTGGTCCTTCAGTGATACTTGTGGTAGATTCTAATGTCATCTTTGAAAAGTTTTATAGTTCGTGTGTGGTCGTGATGTACCAACATGGTATAAATGAACTTTATGCTATTAATTTACATTTTTTTGTGTGTGTGTTGTTGCATAAGAGAAGTTTTGACAAGGTTACTCTAGCATGGGACTTTGGTTGTGATAAGAACAATTTTTTTTTTTTAATTGATAAATGATAATAGTTTGGATGAGTGTTGATACCTTGAAAATAATGTAAGCTGTAATATATTCAATTATTATTTTGAAATGTATGTCAAAAAGTGAAACATTCTACTAAGGGAAACAAAACAGATAAAACTGGATTTTAAAACGTCAGCTGAAATGAAAATGTGTTACAAATTTGTTTATGTCTACAAACGCAGGTATGATAATGTGTTTACAAAGTTCACTTTGTAATCTCTTGGTTCTGTGTTCAATCCAAATCTGAGGCACCTGATGCAAATACTTTTTACTATAACCATGGATTGATCAATATTTTGTGAATGGAATTTGATAGATAAAAATTTTACGGAAATCCTTCATACATATATATACATACACACATGTATGTATGTACAGGTGTGTGTGGGTGGGTGTTTTCTTCTGTTTCTAATCACTTGAAATCTTCCTGTAGGAAAGGAGTTAGTTTCTAATGAATGGATGAATCAATCAATCAATCATCATCATCAGCATCGATTAACGTCCGCTTTCCATGCTAGCATGGGTTGGACGATTTGACTGAGAAATGTGCGAACCAGATGGCTGCATCAGGCTCCAATCTTGATCTGGCAAAGTTTCTAGAGCTGGATGCCCTTCCTAACACCAGGATCAATAAATAAATGAATAAATAAATAAGTGAATGAATGAATGAATGAATGAATGAATGAGTGAGTGAATGAAAGAATGAAGGTATGTAATGTGTGTATGTATGTATGTATGTATGTATGTATGTATGTATGTATGTATGTATGTATGTATGTATGTCATGAATATATGTTTGTCTGTGTCTATGTTTATGCTGGACTGATAACAGGTGTTATTTATGTTGTGTTCATTAAGGGCCCTATAACTTAGTGATTGAATAAAGAAATTTCAACAACATAAGAATCAGACTTTAAAAAATGTACTGAGGTTGATATGATATAAGGTATTTCATTGTGACTAAAATCCACGGTAAAAACCTTTACTACATTATTTAGGAAGCTGATGTGTTAATAGCAGCAACTTAACATTATCACAGTACCTTGACAAAAACTAATAAAAAGGAAAAAAATCACTGAATCCAATCAAAGGATTCATTCCTTCATCCTTTCATTCATTCATTAACAAATTTATGAAAATTATTTACTTGCTCTTTTATTTTTTTATTTGTTTCAGACTGTGGCCATGCTGGAGCATTGCCTTTAGTCGAGCAAATCGACCCCAGGACACATTCTTTGTAAGCCTAGTACTTATTCTATCAGTCTCTTTTGCCAAACCACTAAGTTAAGGGGACATAAACACACCAGCATCAGTTGTCAAACGATGGGGGGGGGGCAAACATATACTCACATATATGTATATATATATATATAGGTACAATTAACATGTGTACCGCAACATCCTTTGTGTCCTGTTTTTCATTTTATTTCATTTGATACATATACACACACACACACACACATATGTATGTATGTATGTATGTATAATGGACTTCTTTAACTTTCCGTCTACCAAATCCACTCACAAGGCTTTAGTAGAGCTCAACGCTATAGTAAAAGGCATTTGCCCAAGGTGCAACACAGTGGGACTGAAACCAGAACCATGTGGTTGGTAAACAAGCTACTTACCACACAGCCACTCCTGCACATTATTTATAAAACAAAAATAAAAGCTAAAGCAAAAAATGTAGTATTCAGCCCCATCTCCATCCCTATTGCCAAATCACTGAGGTAAAATTTCAGAAATATTTTTAAAAATCAGAATGCAAAATTTGAAACATATCCTGGTGTCTTGTGCTCAAGAATAACCCACCCACCACAGCTGCAGAAATTATATCCTAAAACCACCTTAGTAATACTTAGTAATGTGCTGGGTTTGGCTTCAAACATTTCACCTACATTTCATCCCTAACTCTCATCACTTCCCTATCTATGGTACTACTCAGCTGCTGTAATCATCTGAGAGCAGAATAGATACATACTACATCCCCTCTCCTTGGTCACTTTCATCCCCCAAGACCACCCCCATTTCTTCTTAGCTTCCCCTACCCACTGTTTCCACCAATCACCTCCTTTCTATACTTTCAGTCATTATTCACTCTCATCTGCTACACTCCATCTTTAACAACTCTTATCTGCTATCAGTCAACATCCTCATATCCACCATAACACCCTCACTCCACTAGTCACCCTTATTTCTGTCACCATAACTTGCTACAGCCACCTCTATCCTGTCTCTAACCATCCATTCTCACATTATTGTGAAACTCCCCACTCTACCTCTTCAGCCCACTCATCCAATCCAATCCTTTGTATCACTTCATCTATATTCATCTTTCACTATACCCTGAGGGTATGTCCCAACACATCTTCACCACCACCTCTCTCTCTCTCTCTCTCTCTCTCTCTCTCTCCCTCTCTCTTTCTGTCCTCTCTTTTTCAACTGGGATATCCATATATCTCTTCTTCAGAAAAACACCTTTCTCTAACCCTCTTTTATACTTTTTAACCTCTCTACCACAAGAACCTCTCAACTCCAACCCCTTCCTCATACATTAACACCCCTTTAACATAAGAATGCAGCAACCCCATCCCTCCTTAGGTTCATAAGCTTGTAGAAAAAAACCCTCGTACACACTGTAAATTGGTTGGCATTAGGAAGAGCATCCAGGTGTAGAAACCATGCGAAAGCAGACACAGGAGCAGGACGCACTCCTTGGAATAAGTGGATCCTTGTTAAACTATCCAACTCATACCAGCATGGATCATAGACATTAAAGGAAAGGATGATGATGGTGATGATGATGAAGATATATATACATACATACATACATACATATATATATACATACATATCTCCTTGTTTTCTGTGTTCCTTTCTGTAGAAGAGCGTAGGCTCGAAACGTAAAAGACTTTTTTCTATTCCTGAGCGTTATACTAATACATCTGTTTGTTTTGTACACCAGCTGTCTTTGTCTATTGTTGTTTTTTTCATAAACTCTCCCTATATATACATATATTTACATATATATATATATATATACATATATATATATATATATATATATATATATATATATATATATTATATATATATAATATATGCATATATGTGTGTGTATGTATAAACAGATGTATGTATTTTTCCCTTGTCAACAATTAACACGGAAAAAATATATAAATACTTACTAGGGTAGCAAAAAATGACACAAGTAAAAAGGTTGTAACTCCTTGTTTTTAAAGGTAGAAACTTCGGGTTTACATGAAATATTTTGTATGATATATATAAATAAATAAATGGAGTTAAACACAGGTGTTATTCAAATTCTTTTACTTCCAACACATGTTTCGAAGATATCTCTGGTATTATTCCAAAGGAATAAAATGGTGTAAAACAATGTAATCTTCTCTTCAGGGAAATGAAGAAATGAAACTCGTCAATAAGACTTTTTAAAGAAAATGATGGATATGTATAGTGATTAACTTAATGCTATTAAGATTGTTTCAAAAATTCTGAACTATTTTTTTATTCTTTTTTCTAAAAATACCCTTGTAAACACGGTTATAGAGTGTGCATACTGATGTAAACATAGGCAGAAACACACCTTTAGTTCATATAAGTGATATCTATCATTATATATAATTTACACATTAATTTTCTTCTTACATTTCACATTCACTAGATATATCTTTTTCCAAGTCTATATGGTTTTATATGTATGTATGTATGTATGTATGTATGTATGTATGTATGTACGTGTGTATCTTTGCGCTTGTTTACATCAGGATGGTTTAGCTGTTTGGCAAAAGTGACAACTAGAATAAGTACTAAACTTTAAATAAGTCCTGGGTTTGATTTTTTTTTTATTAAATCCATCAAGGTAATGCCCCAGCATGACCACAATCCAATGACAGAAACAAGTAATAGTTAAAAGAGAAAAGACATCATATTGCATCCTCAGATTACTAAAACAGACTTTGACTTCATGTATATCAAAAATAAATAAGCTAGGCAGATGTCCACTTCTAAACTGAGGACTGTTCTCAGCATAGGACTCCTAAGGCTGGTTACTCAGTTTCCGTGGCATATAAGTGACCGAAATCACAACATTAGCCACTGGAAAAGGATGCTAGTTCATTGCAGTCATCAATTTTGAGGAGAGGGGCAAATCAATTAGATCGACCCCAATACTTGACCAGTACTTTATTTTATCAACCTCACAGGCATGAAAGGCAACATTGACTTCAACAGGATTTGAACTCAGAATTGAAAGAAGAGATACTTCTAACCATTTTGTCTGACATGCTAATGATTCTGCAAACTCACCAATCTTTGTATGCAATATTCTTTTCTACTTTAGGCACAAGGCCTGAAATTTTGGGGGGAGGGGGCCAGTCAATTAGATTGACCCCTGTATGCAACTGGTACTTAATTTATCGACCCTGAGAGGATAGAAGTTGACCTCGGCAGAACTTGAACTCAGAACGTTAAGACAGACAAAATACCGTTAAGCATTTCACCCAGTATGCTAATGTTCCTGCCAGCTCGCCACTTTCTTCGTATGCAATATAACCAGTCAACAAAATACTCATCAGTTATACACTACTTTTGTAGTTTACAGTTGTAAGCTTTCCTCATTTGCTATACCTAGTTACAGATAGATGACCACGACAATTTGAAAGGGAAGCATTTGTACAAGGATACAAAACCTACTTGATTCAGGGACCCTCTTAAACTCCAAAAAGATGTTTAGTCAATGCCCTCATTACAGGAAATTCAAGTTGAAAACATGAAATCCTACATTTGCCAACTAGGGAAACACAATCGGCTATACGCTGACCTGTGTTACATGCAACTGGAACCAATCTAAGGGACAATAACTTTACCTCCACGTTGATTGCCAGTAGAATTTCATTCTGGAATTTTTTGTTTACAAAGTTAACTAACCGTGATGTATTCTTCCCTCCAGTTGTAGAGAGGTTATGTGTACCTTCAGCCAATGATTCTGTGGAGTCACCTACAGAGTTAAGTGCTCTATAGGTGTGAAACCAATGTTCACTCTCCAACCAGCCAAGCAAACAACCTTCTGAGTATTACCGGTATAATGTTTTAGAGTGTGCTTCTTTGTGGATATATGAATTATTGACTGACATTATATATATATATATGTTCTTTTACTTGTTCAGCCATTTGACTGTGGCCATGCTGGGACTCTGCCTTGAAGGGTTTTAGTCAAACAAATTGACCCTAGGACTCATTTTTTGAATCCTAATTCTTATTTTGCTGGTCTCTTTTGCTGAAGTGCTAAGTTATGAGGATGTAAACATACCAACACTGGTTGTGAAACAGTGATGGGGACAAACACAGACACAAATACATAGATACATGCATACTGCGCCTATGTACATATATATATATGTAGAACAACTGTGCGAAGGAGAGGTGATGAATGAATGGCTCCTTTAATACATCGCACGGTCAATTACAATAAATGCGAAAAGGGATAAATGAGTATAATTGCCAGAAAGAAAAGAGAGACACAACTGATAGAATGTTAAGAGAAGATTTTATTGATAGGTTAATGTGTGTGTCTGTGTGTCCATCATAAGTGCATATATAATAATAACAATAGACAGGCCATCATGTATACATTATGTGTATGTGTGTGCATTAAATACAGAGCATAGAAAGAGTCTATAATAGGACGCTAGAAGAATGTTCAGACACAAGGAATATAAATACCTGTTCGTAGTCGAAGTACACGATAGTGAAGTGCTGTAACAAGAAGTTGAGGTGAAGTAGCAGTGTCTGTGCGGTACATGTTGTGTAAAAAGTTGTGGCTCCAATGCTGCTGTCGGGTTACTTGGTACAGGAGTCCTCGCAAGTTGTGTTTGCTGTTAACCATGGTGAAGTAATTCACAAACAGTGAGGAATAGAACCTGTGTGTACGTAGAGAGATGTTGTAGACGACATTAAGACGGAGGCGATAGAGAAGGAGATTGTCATATGCTATTGGTCAAGTGTTGATTCGTCTCCATGTGGCTGCTGTGGTCTGTTGTCGATGGAACTGGCTGTGTCCTGTGTGGTCAACGGCTAGACCTAAAAGGGTCTGGAACTGACTGACCTTGAAACGGTGTTGAAACTAGCATTTTATAGAAAGCTATCGGCTCACTGGCTGTTTGGAAGAGACTGTCTCATGTGACCTTATCAGAAGGCTGCGATTGGTTGGGTTGCACATTGGTGCATAACAGAGCAAGAGACAAATTGTGCCAATACCAACCAATCAGAGTAGTGGACACAACAGGGTCCAAGCAGTTGAAGGCTAGCTGTTATCCACTATGTCCATACTTATGTATATATAACAGAGAGAGAGAGAGTCCGCTACATATATATATATTATATATATATATATATATATATATATATATATACAAAGTGAGATAGGGGTTATGAGTGTAACCCACTATGGGATATCAGTTATCCAATATACTGCTGGTGAAGCACCCAAATGGCAAATACATAAATGCTTATAATTGCAATGCAATTAATTCATTTATTGTATTAGATGGGCGAAGGTAAAATATTTTACCTCAAATTTGATTGAAATGAATCTGTTCCTCCATTTTCTTATTTGTATTTTATATATATATATATATATATATTTAGTGAGTGGAGAAGCGAAAGAAAGCTATACTCAACACATTTAGTGTGAAGTTGCATATATCATTATTTAAAAAAATTTGATTTGGCCCTATGCAACTTAAAGTTTCGTACATTTCTGTAAGAAGCCTATGAATCTTTAAGTTGCATAGGGCCGAATCAAACTATTTTAAATAAGATCCATCCATACAACCATCAATCCACCCACCCCAAAACCCACCCACCCACCCGCACACACACACACACATATACACATACATACATACTGTATATTCAAGAGAAAAGCAATCCTTCGGTATTCATGCATAGCGTCATTCACCCACACAACCAGCCCTCATGGCATAGATAAAGAAGCCGGACTGAAAAAAAGGGGGAGAGTGACGTCGCCTCTTCATATCGACTCGCTGGATAAAAATACTGAAGAATCGCCAAAAGAAATTTTACTTCAAACTTCTTAACTTTTGTTCATTGATTGCTTATCTACGTACCAACACCCCAACAAAATGTCGCTGCATCCCCACCTAAATATTACTGTACCCTTCTAAAATATTGCTCGGCTCTACCTTGAGAAAACTGGTCTACAGTGTGAAGTCTAAACAATAGAACGTATCTAAGTAGTTTTGAATCTTACTGACACCTTATCACGCAAAGAATTGTAACAAAGTAACCTCCCTTTATTGATAAACCAGCTACAAAAGATTTTTTCTTGGCGGGTGTTTTTAATGAACATACATTTTTAGTCTCACCATAAAAGTAGATACTGTTGTTAAACTGTATTTCATCTGGTCCTCCCCAAAATGTGGTTTGATCAAGGTATTTACTTTTTAACAAGATTAAAAACTAGCGCTTGTAAGTCTAGCATCTGCATCTAATAAAAAGAACACTACGTTTCGAATGATGAATTTAGTACCACTATGAAACAGAATTGCGTTTGGAATAATTTTATTTTCATTTCAATAACATTTCACTACTGTATTCTAGCACCATGAGTAGGAGACGGAAGCGAATATTGAAAACCCGTAAAGAGAAAGGAACTGCTTGGCTCCTTCCTCATCCTAAGCTGTCAAAAAGGATCTCATGGGCCTAATTATGCAGCGAGACTAATTTTATATGGATATGAATCTGCATATTTATTTTTGAAAATATTCATTTGCAAAGTTTTGTTAAATTATATAAGGAAATACTAAGGGACACAACTTGGGTGGTATTTTTGAAAACTTTTTAAATGGCAGGTATATTGTACATATGTTCTTTTGGAGATCTGATATGAGTGAATTGCTAAAGGAAAGTCCGCAGAATTGGTAGAATAATGCTGGCATAAATAGGGCTAAAATTTAAAGGAAGAGAAAAAAAAAGTATGTTCATATGCTATATTGTATTCGATTCGTTAGGTCATTTCCTTGAAAATATATTTTCAAAGGTGGATCTGCGCAAAAATTTCAGGATTCTCGTCTCTTCATTATATATATATATCCCATACGGATATATATATATATATCTTTTGTCCACTTCAAACTCATTAAAATCTTTCTTTAGCGTATTCTTCTGCCATCATTTAATTACCAATGATATGATTTAATGTAAATGTTTCGTAAGTGCTGAATGGATTTTAAGGTCGTGCTCTACCTTTCTTCACAGCAATGAATGAAACACAAGGCTGTTTGGATCTTTTCGGTTTGAATGGCAGTTTTTTTCTAGCAATGTCATATGAAATTGTCACCCATAATTATTACCCTAGTATCGATCTATTGCATTTCAATCTGTGTTAGGGTTAGGGTTAGGGGTGGAGGGAAGGGTATCTTTTCTTCTTCACAAATGTAAATAAACCCAATCTGTTTTTTAAACGAGGGACATATTCATACGGCACAGAATGTTTTTTACCTCAATACATGTCATTGATTGGTTGAAACTGCAGAAATTGAAGGAAAAAAACAACAAATATCTTACAAACTATAGAATTTTCTCAATAAAGCCAAGAGAAAAAGATGTTTTATAAACACATACTACCAGTATACGAAGTTTTAAATTTTTTAGTTACCTAAAAATTATGTTAAAAACTGCCGTTCAAACCGAAAAGATCCGAAAGATTTTAATAAGTTTTGGGTTTATTTACATTTGTGAAGAAAAAAAGATACCCTTCCCCCCACCCCTAACCCTAACCCTAAAACAGATTGAAATGCAATAGATCGATACTAGGGTCATAATTATGGGTGACAATTTCATATGACACCGCTAGAAAAAACAGCCGTTCAAACCGAAAAGATCCCTACACTGTCTCCAAAACACCACCTAAACTATTACCACTTTTGATTATCAACTCATAAAAACATTCCGTTTGCTCTTAACTCATTGCCTTTGTTTTGTTTAGTTAAACATTGTCCTGTTTATAGATTTAGTCTTAATTAAAACTATTGTGTGATGTTGCCACATTCATTTTGTTAACCCTTCGAGCCCACAGTCCAATGACTGAAACAAATAGAAAGATAAGGTATTATCTTTTATCTTATACCTATTTCTTTATTACCCACAAGGGGCTAAACATAGAGGGGACAAACAAGGACAGACATAGGTATTAAGTCGATTACATCGACCCCAGTGCGTAACTGGTACTTAATTTATCGACCCCGAAAGGATGAAAGGCAAAGTCGACCTCGGCGGAATTTGAACTCAGAATGTAACGGCAGACGAAATACCGCTAAGCATTTCTGCCGGCGTGCTAACGTTTCTGCCAGCTTGCCTTTTATCTTATACCTATTTCTTTATTACCACAAGGGGCTAAACATAGAGGGGACAAACAAGGACAGACATAGGTATTAAGTCGATTACATCGACTCCAGTGCGTAACTGGTACTTAATTTATCGACCCCGAAAGGATGAAAGGCAAAGTCGACCTCGGCGGAATTTGAACTCAGAATGTAACGGCAGACGAAATACCGCTAAGCATTTCTGCCGGCGTGCTAACGTTTCTGCCAGCTTGCCTTTTATCTTATACCTATTTCTTTATTACCCACAAGGGGCTAAACATAGAGGGGACAAACAAGGACAGACATAGGTATTAAGTCGATTACATCGACTCCAGTGCGTAACTGGTACTTAATTATCGACCCCGAAGGATGAAAGGCAAAGTCGACCTCGGCGGAATTTGAACTCAGAATGTAACGGCAGACGAAATACCGCTAAGCATTTCTGCCGGCGTGCTAACGTTTCTGCCAGCTTGCCTTTTATCTTATACCGTTTACTTGTTTCATTCACTGGACTACGGTCATGCTGGTGCACCACATTGAAGGTTTTAGTCGAATAAATTGACTGCAGTACGCTTCCTTTTTTTTTTTTTTATAGCCTGGAACTTATTCTATCAGTCTTTTTCCCGAACTACTAAGGGATGGAGACGTAAACAAACCAACGCTGGTTGTCAAGTGGTGGTGAGACACACACACACGCCCGCATGCACACGCATACACACACGCACGCACAAACACACGACAGGCTTCTTTCAGTTTTCTCCTACTCACAAGGCTTTTGTCTGCTGGGCCCCTTCTATGTTATGCAGTGGGAATGAACCCGGAACTATATGGTTGGGAGGCAAACTTCCTACTACACAGCCATGCCTCATCATTGCCGTTTACTTTTTCAGACATGTGTCCAACCCGTGCTAGCGCGGAAAACGGACGTTAAACGATGATGATAATGATGTGCATTATTACCATGCTTCTCTGACAGTATCTACTAAACGATATTTGCAGGGGTCTCCATGTCTCCATACCTGTTCCTGTCATCATATTATTTATTTCTAATGTTAATTGGTCACAAAACACTATTTTGGGTCCAGTAAACGGAGGGGTGGGGTGGAACCTCGGAAATTTCATCCCGCCCTTTCCTGGAATCATTGGAAAATGCATGTTTTTTTTTTCATTGAATAAATTACGATGACCTCCAAATATGTCACAAAACGCATTTTTTTTTTTGCCTGGAAAACGGGTGCTGGGGTGTGGTAGAACCCTCGGAAATTTTACCCATCCCAACCTCCAAAATTTTCACTGAAATATGTTTTCAAGAGTGTGGATTACATGGTTCCTTATTAAGTAAATATTTACTAGTTGGTACTATATGAATTAATATGTTAACATTTATATTGTGTGTATTTTATGCTAGAAATATTTCCAATGCCTCCAGGATGAGTGAAGGGTTCCGATTCTCCACCCCCACTTTTTTCTGAACAAAAATAAGGGGTTTCCGGCACATTAGGAGGTCAAGGTACTTGATTCCCTGCAAAAAATCTGAGGTTTCTTAGAGAAACATGTGCAAATGTACTTCTCAAAATTTACTGAAGTACTAGGAGGGGGAGGAGAAGACACGGTTGGAATGACAAGAGGAGGAAAAAAAAAAACTAATATTTTTGGTAGGTTTGAGTATAGGTGGTATACAATGAACTATTTTCAGAGGAGCAGAGGCTTTTATAGCAGTGATGCAATTGGGAAATAGGAAACAGTATGCTTGTGGGCCAGAGATTGTAATATCCTGGTGAGGGAGTTTGTGCTGGTGCAGTTAGATGCAAGGGCCTAGGAACAGGTGGTGCACTTGCAACCTCTAAAATTTTTCAGAGGTGCAATATCAAAATTTGTACCCACTACATACTTAGCTAGGTTTAAAAAATAGTGTCTAAAAATTGATCTGTAAAAACTTGCTTGAAGTTAGGTTCCTTCTCAAAACAAGACCAAAGGACAAATATAAATGAAAAAAACATGTTTACTGGTGAAGCTGGTCATAAAATTCCCAAGGGAATTCTCTAGAAAGATATACTACTGAACTAAAAGTATGACCAGCAGTATAGCCACTCCTCAAAACTAGCAAAATTGATGACCTATTAAACTCCACAATGAAAAGCCCTTCACTGTCCAGCTATTCACATTCTTCATTTTCTTTGAATATTACATTGCCATAATATTCTACTGATACAACCATGACCACTACTACTGTCACACATTTCTTTTCCCCCACTGTCCACCTCAATTCGAATGTATACCTCACAGCTCCATGATAAATCTGCCAATCATCATCATCATCATCATCGTTTAACGTCCATTTTCCATGGTAGCATGGGTTGGACGGTTCAACTGGGGTCTGGGAAGCCAGAAGGCTGCGCCAGGCCCAGTCTGATCTGGCAGTGTTTCTACAGCTGGATGCCCTTCCTAATGCCAACCACTCCGTGAGTGTAGTGGGTGCTTTTTACGTGCCACCTGCACAGGTGCCAGATGAGGCTGGCAAACGGCCACAATCGGATGGTGCTTTTTACGTGCCACCGGCACGGAGGCCAGACGAGGCTGGCAACGGCCACAATCAGATGGTGCTTTTTTTTACGTGCCACCAGCACGGAGGCCAGTCAGGGCAGCGCTGGCAACAGCCACGTTCGGATGGTTCTCTTATGTGCCACCGGCACTGGTATCACAGCTACAATTTCCATTGATTTTGATTTTGATTTTGATTTTTGATTTTCACAGCAAATCTATATGCCCAGTCTGATCTGGCAGTGTTTCTACGGCTGGATGCCCTTCCTAACGCCAACCACTCCGTGAGTGTAGTGGGTGCTTTTTATGTGCCACATGCACAGGTGCCAGACGGGGCTGGCAAACAGCCACGATTGAACGGTGCTTTTTACGTGCCACCGGCACGGGGGCCAGACGAGGCTGGCAACGGTCACAATCGGATGGTGCTTTTTACGTGCCACCGGCACGGAGGCTAGTCAGGGCGGCGCTGGCAACTGTAAATAAAATAAAATCTATAAATGTATATGCTAGTGTTTTCAGCGTAAGGGACTTTGCATATGCAGTAGTTGCAATTTCACTCATTTTGTACAAGCAACACCAGCCAATGCCAAAACACACATCTTAAACCACTGCCACCGGACCCACTACCACCCTCATCTACCATTTGTATGTTATTTTTACAAATTGCTTCCTTCTGTGCAATTTTTTAATCCATTTGTCTGTTTCACTGTGTGTGTGTATTCTCTTTTATTCTTTTTTACATGTTTTAGTCATTTGACAGTGGCCATGCTAGATCACCGCCTTTTTTTGGAAAAAATTGCCCCTGGACTTGCCAAGTACCTATTCTATCGGTCGCTTTTGTCAAACCACTAAGTTTCATGGACATAAAAACACCAGCATCATTTTTCAAGTGACAGTGAGGGGACAAACACAAATTCAAAGACACACACATATTAATATGTATATGTATGTATATATATATATATGTACGAGCAAAACGCCTCCTCTGAGTTGTCAAACATTTAAACCAAATTTTCTCAAAACAACTTGTCCGACCGTCCTATAGGCTTCCTCTTTGAGAAACACTGATTTAACCTAAATTTGAGACACCAGCAAAAGAAGAAATAAAGATAGACTTTTTTCTATTCCAAAGAAAAACTATTTTATTCACACAAATATGCAACCGAAGAGTTTAAAGTACCAGTAATGATAAGGTTGTTGACTGGGAGAACACAAACATGCTTTAAACAGTAAAACCGAATAGTCTTTCCTTCCTTCATGCCAAGTTTGAAGAAAATATCTCTTTTGCATCTTACTTTTTTGGTCTCTTAAATATACTGCATTTTGTGGCATTATTTCAAGCCGGCCGGCTTTTTTTGCACAAACTACACATGCATTTATCTCGCATGTGCATTGTATCAATTGCAACAGCTGATGTACTTGTGCATACAAATGCACGTCTTCACGGCTTTATTGATCGCATTCTCACCTGGAATCGATTTTTTTAATTGTTTCAAGACTTATACATGCCCTGATACCTATTTCTTTACTACCCACAAGGGGCTAAACATAGAGGGGACAAACAAAGACAGACATAGGTATTAAGTCGATTACATCGACCCCAGTGCGTAACTGGTACTTAATTTATCGACCCTGAAGGGATGAAAGGCAAAGTTGACCTCAGCGGAATTTGAACTCAGAACGTAACGGCAGACGAAATACGGCTACGCATTTCGCCCGGCGTGCTAACGTGTCTGCCAGCTCGCCGCCCTGATACCGTCGGTATATACATATCAAATTTGAGCACAATTGATTGGAGGATGCCGAAGATCCTAGAAGATACACAGACAGACAGAACGGATTTTATATAATATATACATATATATATATATACAACAGGCTTCTTTCAGTTTCCGTCTACCAAATCCGCTCACAAGGCTTTAGTCAGCCTGAGGCTATAGTAAAAGCTACTTACCAAGGTGTCGCGCAGTGGGATTGAACCTGGAACCATGTGGTTGGGAAGCAAGCTTCTTACCACACAACCACGCTTGTGCCTATTATTACCACACAGCTGGTGTTAGAACACCTACAATACTAGGTAGTCAATATATATAACAGCCACTTACATTTTCATTGCTGGTGACTTCAACTACTCTGAAATTAAATGGGAAACTTTTCATTGGCCGCAAAGCGCAGGTGATTTCCTTAATGTAATGCTGGATGCAAACTGGTCCCAAGTAGTCACCCACAAGTGGTAATAACACTTTGGACCTGCTCTTTACCACCACTCCTGAAACTGTTCTCAGTGTTACAATGAAGGAACCTCTAGGCAACTCCAATCATGCTATGATCATTGCCAATCTGTTTCTTATAGGCAGAAACAAGAAGCACCACCACTCCAGCAACACCAATCTCAAGAAGTCTTCTAGCAGACATGATCTGGACATTATTGTAAACAGCGATCTGTGTTGGACAAACCACATCTCTAAGATTGTGAAGAAGGCTGAGAGTGTCCTAGCATCACTCATTAAGACCTTTGTCAGCCGCTCTCCAGCTATATATTTAAAATTGTATATGACAATGGTATATCCACACTTAGAATTTGCATCACCAGTCTGGAACCCCTCTCTTGCTCAGCATATAAATCTCCTGGAAACTGTTCAGTAATGTGCAACAAAACGAATACCTGCCATCACACGTCTACCATACTCTGAACATCTTGCTTCTCTGTGCATGGATACATCGAAGCTCAAACATCTGACAACTGACTTGGTTGACATCCTCAAGATTATCCCCCATCTTTCCTTTAGCACCTTTTTGAATTCCATATGACAAACACTCGTGGATATGCTTATAAAATCAAAAAACATCACAGCACCCCTGACTTTTGGAAACATTTTTTCATGCTCAGAATTGCTTAAGCATGGAATAAACTACCTGCATCAGTTGTTAGCTGTTGAGACACTACATCCTTCAAAACTTCCATAGTTCTTGAAATTTGCCAACAGTACACCTGATGGCCTTTTTTTGTCTTTTAATTAAGTTGTAGTGCTCCTAAGTATTGTATACAACAATTTCCTTCATCATTTTATATATATATATATATATATATATATATGCATATATACATACATACATATACATATATATCTGTGTCTGTTGACTTTCTGTGCAGCATTTATGGTTGTTGATCAATGTAATGTCACACACCCCATTTCTGTTCCCACTCAGTGGTACCCAGCAAAGTGTTCAATATTTGGTGCAAGACTTTCTCTCTTTCCTATCTATTTCTCTGTCCTTCTCCTCTCCACTCTTGTGTGCAAAACTTTCTCCATCTATTTCTATCTGCCATTCTACCTATCTGCTGCCTTTCTCGCTTCACTGCCTTCCATTTCTTCCTCTGTCCATCTTTGTCAACTACCAACTGTCTATCTTTATCCTCTTTTTTCTCTACACACCTTCTTTCCTTGTACTTGCTCTTCCCCAACCTTCTCTACTCCACTCTATCTCTCTTTCTTTGCTTTTTGGTACCAAAAAACCATCCAATTTTTTATCACTTATCTTTTTTCTACTTGACCAGTGCATACTTAAGACATGTATTTTGTTTCATCTCCTGCCTAGCACTCACTTCAGACCCCCAGTTTACCTTTTCACTTTTCATTCTTTTCTTCCCTTCTATCCCATCTTTCTACCCTTCTCATTGTATCTTTGAAAACACAAGCACCACTATTTTCTTCCTTTTTTGTTAGTTTTCGTCATGTAGTGTCCCACATTTTGAAATACTTGAAATTTTTATTTTTACTGCTTATGTTTTATCCACTTGATATATTTCCAAAATTAAACATTTTAATATGCAAAATATACTTCACATTATTACATATTCTATACGTTAGTGCAAAAAATATTGTGCTTATTGACTATCTTCAAAATGATCACACCATTAATGGAAAGTTCCATGCCAACTTGTTAGGTAGTTATGAAAGGCTAGCAAAACTAAACACCCAGAAAAACTGACAAATGGTGTCTTGTTTCATTAGGGCAATGCTTCAGCACACAAGTCCGCGTGACTGTCTTTGAAGTGGTTGATCACCCTCCCTATGTTAGTGATTTGGTTCCATCAGGTTATCATCTGTTTCCCCAACACAGAAAAACACTCAGCTGGGTACCAGTATCACTGTGATGATGGCGTCTTATCTGCTGTTCAAAACCATTTTGCTCGGAGTGGTTGGAGTAACCCTGCCAGATCAGATTGGAGTCTGGTGCAGCCATCTGGCTCGCCAGGCCTCAGTCAAATCGTCCAACCCATGCTAGCATGGAAAGCAGACGTTAAACGATGAAGAAGAAGAGGAAGAAGAAGAAGAAGAAGAAGAGAATAGCTTCTTCACCAGTGTGATTCAACTGCAACTACTTATGGAAGCGAGTGGACAGTATGAAGTACTATGTTATAAAATGAACTTCATTTATTCACATTCCATGAGAGTGTCTTGCTCAGCCAATGAACATTTCACTCAACCCTCATAATAATAAAAATTATTATTATACCGGCATTTGTTTTAATGTTAACATCGAAAAAAATTCACATATTTCATTAAAAAATTTGGACTTGGGTTTTCACTCACGAAGGAAATTTTGTTGCTAGGTTACTGCTCGTCGAAGAAAAACAATTAGAAAACAAGTCTTTTATTCTATGCCTTCTTAAAAAAAAAGTAAACTAAGGGACAGCACTCCTGCTTTATTTATACTACTGTTTAAATGATTGAAATGTTGAATAAGACCTTACGAGTCAGATTTACATAATTTCTTGAGTGTTGGTTCGAAAAAACAACCTACGAGTTACGTATAGCCTTAACCTTAAGACGAAGAACCACCAAATAGATTAACAGGTTAAGTAAGTATTGTAAATAGCTCGTTTAACTATTAGAAATCTAAGTAAGATGCCTATAATTTTGAACTGATTAGACTAAATACTCGTTCTACAACGATAGCCCATCTCTCATCTACCAGTTCATAATGTCAATTACAGTGAGAGTTGATCATCACTTGATACCCGTATTTTGAGCTCTTTGAATTTAGCTGTCATCTTTGATAGTAGGAGTACAGTTTATGAGTGATGGCTTACTCTTAATCTAATGTGTTCCTCAGATTTTCAAGGATTCAGGCTATGCCAATCTTCTCCAGTATATTTTCTAGTTTTATCCCGCACAGCAATAGTTATACGTACATTTTAGGAATCATTCTTACAATTTTAATTACATTTCCCGATGCTTTTATTGCCGGGTTTTGAAGAAGAGGCAGCGTCTCTAGCATTCATGTGCTCCCTTACCAAGAGATTAATACGATTAAAATTTTTCTTGGACCTTTGTAAATCAACACCAGCGGAGAAGATGTGTCCAGGGAGGGAATGCTTGAGGGTCAACGTTCGAGGAAGAAAGGGGTGAGCATAATGGTTAGTGCAGGGGTTGAACACAAGAGTAATGAGAAGCAAGACGAGTGGGTCAGGAATGCTTTGTAAAGAATAAAAGCTTAAAAAAAAGAGTAAGAATAAAGAAAGAGAAAAAAATCGCAATTGTCAACGAATAGAAATTCTATGATAAATATTACTTAAAAAGCACATCTAGCCTTACTCTTATGGCAATTATTACCTTTAAAAAAATCGTCCGCTAAAAATAAGAAACTAGATTGGATGATTTTATTATTTTAGCAAAATAAACATTTATGTTCTTATGGGACATATGTTTTGAGAGAAAGGCATTAATTTGAATAATGAATAATTCAAGTTAATAGTTTCTTATTTAGGCAAAGGCTTGTAGTTTCGATGAGAGAAAATAGACGTTTTATTTCAAATATATGAAAACCAGAAAACTAAAGAAATTTTTTCGAATTATTTCCCTTGACTTTTATAGCTTCCGAACACCTATTGTGTGTGGCGCTGTTTGTTGCTATCTGTGACGTTCGTGCATTTCATTAGTTAAAAAGGATTAAAAAAAAAACCGTTCCTTCCTTTTCCTGATTATCCTGTATAGTACTCGGACGTACTCCATTCCTGACGTTAAGGAATCTCTCTGGTAATCGTGTATTTATAGAGAGCAAGGAGCAAAATGAATACTAGTAAAGTAAGTTTGTACATGTTATTCCTTACAATCCTACAATACTTTTTCCTGGAAAAATCTTAAATTTCCAGTGGGTTTTTTAAAAATAATAATCTTCTGTTATTTCATCCACGTGCTTCCTTCTTGTACTTGAGTACTCACAGCTTCTTCGTTCAACCAAATTTCTCTGAAACTCAAGCTGGATTTTTGCTTTTGTGAAAATCAGTTTTCAAATTAGTGAATCTATTTTGATTTTCTGCATCTTTATCATCAAAAAAAAAAAAAAAAAAAAATAGATGGAATTACTTCTTTTATACCTATTGAATTGTGATGACGCGATCCTTTTGCTGATGTGTTTGAGAATGCAACACGTGCTTGCGAATTTTACCGTTGCGAATGTTGCCGTTGTTAAGCATTACCTAAACCTTGTTTAAATAACAGTCGATCTCTAAAGTGAAAATTTAAATTGATTTATTTATAAATGATGGTTATTGTTTTAAATATCAAATATTTTGCTGTTTAGCATGTAATTAATTAGCATTACACTTTGCCGTTGCGAATGTTGCTTTACCTAACCTTGTTTAAATAACAGTCGATCTCTTAAGTGAAAATTTAAATTGATTTATTTATAAATGATGGTTATTATTTTAAATATCAAATATTTTGCTGTTTAGCATGTAATTAATTATTAGCATTACATTTTTGTTGTAGTTTTAATAATTGTAAATCTCGTTAGGGTGACTGTTCTGTTTCTCTATGAATGTAACTAGATAAATCTATTAGTAGTTAAATTATTATTATTAACACATCTCTGCTGTTAATATGGCAGCCATTTATTTAAACTGATATTAAAACCTAGAACCAAACCGCCGATCAATTTTGCACGTTTGTCGTTCTTGAAGGTTCCCGAGCTGACTTCATGATCTGGAATATGTAACATCGTTCACACGTGTAGAATGAGTAGTCCGTGATGGCGAAATCGGTGATCTAGATAAGTCTCAGGCGAAAGAAGGCTGACCTACTGTGGAGAAAACTAATTTATGATATTGAATAAATGTTATTTTAGTGGGTCGAATTTTTTACTATAAAACGAACGAAATCCATACGCAAATTTACACCCACGATTTTTCAGCGAACACGTGGACCTCATGTACACGAGGGAACATGTTACGTATTGACATAGAATTTTTTTTTTAGTGAGATCATACATAATTTAAATTCTTATACATTAAAATAAAATCTTTTTTAATTTTAGGCATTAATTGTAACTATTTTTTCTGTAGTATTAATTTAGCAGCTGGTGAAGTTTCTTTTTCATGGCGACATATCGGGGTCAATTTGATATTTCGTAATGGTCTTTTTTTTTTTTTTGTCGCTTTGCTATTGGCTTTAATATCTGTCTATCTTGGGTGGGAATATGATTTTTCGATGTGGCAAGATAAAAAAAAATTAAGCCACTGCTCATTTATTCAGAGTAGCTTGGGTTTTATGTAAATAAAATAGACTTAATTGTTAACTATTAAAGAGTGTGGCTTGCAAATAAACGGCGTAAATTGCACAGACGTAACGCTTCGACCAATTTATGTAACTATATATTTTTTGTAATCTACAAAATACTGATGGAAATGGCGAAGTTTCGCATGGAAATTTCTAAATGAGCAATTTCGAAAATTAAAGAATGGAAGAAATATATCCTTTACATTTTATCTCTTTGAAAAGCATCGAGAAACAAGTGTATTCATATTAATCTATTAACGACATCGTTTTTGTTAACGGGTGGAGATCTTTTACTCTCAAAAGTGTAAACAAGATTATATTTAGCACAACTACAGTAACATTAACTGAAGGTTGCCTTTTGCTCATTAGTCATAATACATCGTGATTATAAATGAATATTCAGTCTCAAGTATTGCTGTTAAAATATTGGTCCCATCGATTTTCTTCAAAATGATCAGATTCTTCAAATATGTGTAGGGACTAAACTGATTGTATAACCGAAGACAATTACATCGTTAAAAAACGTTTACTAAAACCAAATTCCATCAAGGATAACATCTGTATAATCAATCACTTTCTTTAGTGATATTTGAATCCGATCTTTGTCCCCACAATTTATTTAGGGATATATTCATTATCTTACTTTCACTCATCGGACTACACCTTTCGCACCTCTCCTTGAAAAATGCATTTCTTTTTTTGAAATACATTTTCCAGGGTGTTTTAGATATCGGAGATAACGAATATGTAAAGAAAAAAAACCCAGAAGTTTCAATTTCACACCTTTTCCCCCCCCCATTTAAATTTTTTAAGGGTGTGTGGGAGGGGAGTTGGGTTAAAAAAAATTTGGCGATCTTACGGTTCTAGTACCGTTTACGTCAACTGACCACGTGTATTTGTTTATATATGATCGTCGATTTCCGTAAAAAAATCTTTTACATATGGGGTTGGTTGGAAATGGGGTCTTTTAAAGTTATGAAAGCGAAAGAGACTAGAGAGAGCAATTGTATGAGGAGGGAAGTTCTTTTGAAGTTACCGTGCATGGGAAGCGTTGATGTACATGTGTGTGTGTGCGAGACAGAAAGTATGGTGTGTAAGTGAAGTTCTTTTGTTAGTGTGTGTGAAGAGACTGGTTGTTGCTGTGTGTGTATTCAACTCACTTTTTGTAGTGCGTGTGTGTGTATATATGTACATCAATGCTTCCCATGCACGTTAACTTCAAAAGAATTTCTCTCATACAATCGCTCTCTCAGTCTCTTTCGCTTTCATTACTTCAAAAGATCCCATTTGCCCCCAACCTCATTTGTAAAAAAAATTAGGTTTTTACGGAAATCGACGATCATATATAAACAAATACACGTGGTCAGTTGACGTAAACGGTACTAGAACCGTAACATCGCCCCCATAGTTAAATTTGAAGCCCTATATGCATCCACATAAATATGGATAAACACTAGAGGTAAAATGTTAAACTCACTTCAATTTAGTTGGTTAAGTGGCAGAACTTAAAATATACGACGGGCTTCTTTCAGTTTCCGTCTACCAAATCCACACAAGACTTTGGTCGGCCCGAGGCTATTAGTAGAAGACACTTGCCCAAGGTGCCACGCAGTGGGACTGAACCCGGAAACAAGCTACTTACCACACAGCCACTCCTGTTTACGAGACAAGTTGAAAAAGTAAATTTATAAGAGAAAGAAGCCTGGAGTTAATTCTAGAGCATTATTTCAAATCTTCCTCCAAGCATTCAACATACTAGTGAACCTGTGCCTTTATCCTAAGTATTGGTACCTTATTTGACCCTGATGGTCATATATCTCTTGCTTCTACATCTTTGAAAGTAGCCCTAAATGTTCATCAATGTGTGTCTGTGTTTGTCCCCCTAGCATTGCTTGACAACCGATGCTGGTGCGTTTGTGTCCCCGTTACTTAGCGGTTCGGCAAAAGAGTCCGATAGAATAAGTACTGGGCTTACCAAACACGGGGTCGAGTTGCTCGATTAAAGGCGGTGCTCCAGCATGGCCGCAGTCAAATGACTGAAACAGGTAAAAGAGTATTAGCATTGCGGTTCTCAAATATTTGCAGTGAGTAAAAAAAAAAATGGCGATCATTCGGTAAACCCATGTGGGTTTGTTTACATTTCTGAAGAAAAAAATTGATACCCATAACCCCACATATATAAAACAAATAACAATTTTACGGAAAGTAACGATCTTCAAATGTAAACGGGACTCGTATCGAAAGAATGCCAAAAAATTATAGAAAATGTCTTAACCACCTGTTTGGTATGTCTAATACTTGATTACAACCCACTCCTATTCTCCACTCAATCTTATAATTTTCGAAGAATATTCAGGCATGTTGTTTCACCAATAAAACAGTTCAGGGGCATCATTTGTTTTGGCAGATATTTCTATCGGTACTACTAGCGAACAGTGGTCCCGGTGCACGCCAGCTAGTCGTAAGTAGTTGATCCTACAACGACTTTTAACCCTAACCTTTGTGTATAAAAATAATTTATTTACTTTGTTTGGAAAATGTTAATTTGTGTAAAAAAATTAAACTAAGCAAATAAATTATTTTTATAAACAAAGGTTAGGGTTTGGGCTAAAAGTCGTAGGATCGACTACTTACGACTAGCTTGCGCGAGTGCGCACACCGGGATCACTGTTTGCTAGTAGTACCTTTGATATGTATTCAGCCTTGAAATACAAACATACGCGCAAGTCGTAGGATCGACTACTTCCGACTAGCTTGCGCGAGTGCGCGCAAACTTGGTCCAACCTATGCAAGCATGGAATAGTGGACGCTAAAACGATGACACTGGACAATTTCCAAAGAAATTGCTTTTCTCTTTTTTCCATTAGAAGCATTAGAACTAATTAACAAATCACCAATAAGCAAATGAGACATGCTATGCTATGCTATCCTGGCTGCATGTTGGAATTATCACTGCCACTTATTCACATCTATTGCAAAAATATTAAAATGTCTGGAGAAAACAAAATTCAGTACATTTTGAAATGCTCATATTTGGATAAGAACTGGTTGTCTTCACATATTTTTTCTTTTTTATTTTGTTCATTTTGAGATTGCAATTGAAGATATTTAACAGAAGTTGTTTCTTTTATTAGGTGGCCAATACTCCAAAGCGCAAAACACCTAATTCAGCAAAAAAGAAAGGGGTAAGCAGTTTTAACATCTATTTGACCATTTTTTTTATCTCTAAATTCTTTGTGTGTGTGTTTGTGACGACAGTGCTACAGAAGTTGCTTTGCAAGACATGAGAGCCTTCTGAAAGTGTTGGTGCTAATTGAGGTAGCAGTAATATGTGAAAAATAGTGGAAGATGAAACCTTATCAAAGATATATAAGATAGCACGAATTTTGTGCATCTATTGTAATAAAGGATGTAAAATGACATTTGTGTTCTGTGTATGTGCATTGTATCAGTATCAAGTTAACACCACACCTGTTCTAAGACTCCAAAGTTGAGGTTTTCTCAAGGACCATTGTTTTACAACCCTCATAACTGATAGTTTTATGATTGGCTGGTACAATAACCTGAGCACAGTTAATGCTGCATTAGAACCCAAACATTTTCATTTTGGCTTCATGCTTTGAGAGTAAGCAATCAATCTCCTATCACCAGTGTTGCTCACAATTAGCTTTTTAAAACTTTCTTTTTGGGATTTAACCCTTTAGTGTTTGCATTATTCTGCCCAAATTTATGCTTTTTCATCCACAGTTTTGAACTAATCATGCATTATCTTGTAGTTATGAGAATTTGATGAGGAAGCTGTTAATTTCTAAAATGATATTGTAGGGTTGGTGTGAGAGACCAGATCTGGCCAATTTGAACATAAAATAGGCAGAATATTTTTGGCCGGTTTAAATACTAAAGGGTTAATCCAGTTTGTAAGCTTGGCAGTTTTTGCTTCGACAACTACTTCATTCGCATGTCCTTATGGGAGTTTTTATTTTTAAACACATTTGCTGCTGCAAAAGTTCGGAAGAGTTCTGTTAAATTTATGAAATGAGTTTGTTAGTGTTTCTGTTTTTCCTTTGCAGAGTGCTGTAAAAGCACAAGTTGATACACCCCGGCCAGTTCTGTCTGCTAAGAAAGTCCTATCTGCTAAGAAACAAAATGGTCTTAAATCAGCTGCAACAGTAAGTTTTTTTTTTCTTTTCTTTTTTGTATTTTTATGTGACGCCACAAAATCAAAACAAGTCAATTCAGCTGTTTCCGTGACTGTTGTCAACTGTCAGTTGACGAAATGGGAGGAGGAGATGAAAGTTAATGGGTTGTATGTGTCTGTGCTTGTTTTGTGGAATATAAATATAATGAAATTATGCCAGCAATGTCTGCATATTTGTTCTTACCTGCATAATCCTTGCATGTTTGTTCTTACCTGCTTCATGTGTGTATGTAAAATAATTTCGTTATATCTATATTCCACTACACGTAATTACAAAAAAAACAAGACAAGAACAAGCATGCACACATGTACAACCCATTAGCTTTCTTCCATGTTTTGGTTTTGTCGTGTCATATTGAAAGAATACCTTTTTTTTTTTTCACTATTCTATTTACTATATTAGTGGGGTGGTATCTCTAAGATAGAATCTTCAAGTAATTTATTGATAAATAGCACACATACATGTATAATGCATGCATAAATGGGCTTTGGTTGGTTCAGGGCTATAGTAGACGCTTACCCAAGGTGCTAAACAGTGGGACTGAACTTGTAACGTTGTCGGTAAGCAAACTTCTCTCCTGTGCATTTGTATTCAAAACTGGTTGCACTTTAAAGATGTGCTTAGAAGATATATCTCAGCAGACCTCTGGCTCTGTAGTATAAATGTCTTGTTTTAAAAAGTTTTAAAGTCTCAATTTAAACAAGGAGCATTTCAATAGGAATACAAATAGTGTGCTTGATTAGGCTGTGTTGAGTATTCGTGAAATAATGGTCTCACTGTTGGGAAAATACACAATGTAATATTTCAATTAATTCTAAAATTATTTAGAAAGCAGAATGTGGCTCTTGGAGGATAAATTTATCTCTAAACATAGGACAGGTCTAGAATATACTTGTTTGTTACTAGACCATAACAAAGCTGAAGAATAGGATGCCATTTGGCAGAATATGTTCATTTTACCTGCATATCCAGCTGCTCGATGTCTGGTTTGTTTTCTCCCACCCTTCATATTGAACAAAAGCTACAGGAGCATAATATCATGTCTTGTGTATTATTTTTGGAAGACTCCATTTTCAGAACCTATTGTATGTGCTACTTTTGGCAAGTTTCCTCACTCTTAAAGTCTTTATTTATGTTATCAGTAATTTGATTACCTGGCTATCATTGATCATTAGTTGAAATATCTGGTCTTCCATTTAGATTTGCATCAAAAATCTTTGTATAAGATAAAGATTGATAGGAGAAAATTTAAAAATACTCATTTTAAGATATGTATTAGTGTGTGTGTTTATTTTCTTTATGCTGTCGGATGCTAAAATATGACAATGTTATTGAATAATAATACTTGGATCTTTTGAATTTTAGCCAAAGTCCAAAAATGTGACTACAAAGACACCACCCAAGTCAAATAAAAAGAAACCTGTTGCAAAAAAAGATGAGGTAAGGGCTTCAGTATATATATATAAATATATATATGTTTTTGTTTTGGTATTTGTTAAAATCCTACAAAAAGAAATCACAAAGGCTTAATGTTTTAGCATCCAAACCAGCCAAAATATTCTGTTTTATGCTCAATCAAACTAGATGAGGCCTCTCACACCTACCCTACTGTGTTATTCTAAAAATAAACAACCACATCATCAAAATCTAAAAGCTACAAGATAATGTATGATGAATTTCACAGGAATCTGAATGCTGAAGGGTTGATTACTTTCTTTTATGGTTTAGAAACATGGACTGCTATTTGGATTCATCTTGTCAAAGCTTTTATCAATTTGTCTGCTTTGAATTGGACTGCACAATTATTGATATGATGAAAACCGTTTTCCTTGCAATCCTCCCAGATTATCCAGTGGTTGAAATACTTGGCCTTTAACTCTTTCGTTACCAAACCACCCGAAAAAATTTTGGTTAATGTGACCAAACCGCCCGAATTTACCTATTCATATTTAAATGAGAATATCAGAGTAAATCTCTTTAGTACATTCGTGAAAACACGTATTATACTTCGTAAACACTTCAAATACAGTTTTGTACAAAAATCGAAGTGTAATTTTAATTCCGTGAATTATGGGAGATTTTTTTCCGAAATTTGTTCCTATTGTGTTTTCAAAATTTGTAATTCTGACAAAAAATGGATACAAATTTCATTATATCAAGCAGCGAGTCAGAATTCGAAGGATTTTCTGCTGAAGACCTTCATAAATCTAACTCTATGACTGAAAAAAAAAAAAGCATGTGGTATTTGATAGTGAATCTGAGAGCTCCAACAGCGATAAAGAAAATGAATTGGCACCTGAATGGAGTGAAAATTTAAAAACTGTTTCTTTCGGTGATTTTTCTGAAGAAACTGGACCAAGCCACAGACTTTCCCAGAAGAGTAAAGCCTTAAACTATTTCTTTTTACTTTTTTGAATGAGCCTATTTGAAATCATTACGGTGGAAACGAACCGTTGCGCTAAACGTAAACAAAGCGAAAGAAAGGATAGTTTGTTATTTCCCACAACCTTAAATGAAATTAAGGCCTATTTTGCCATAAATATTATTATGGGTATCAGAAAGTTACCCAGAATAACAAATTCTATCGTAAAATTTTGTTGTATACCCAATTAAATATTAGCTAATAACCCATTTTCTATAGCGATGTTTGAACAAAATTTTAATAATTTTATATTATGTTGAATTTACCTGTATCTACCTGCAATTAGAGTCACTTTGTGACAAAAATTATAGTATAGAATTGGTTGAGAACATTTCATTAAATTATCTTCCAAAATTCATGTTAATATATTGATAAATAAAAAAAGTTATAGTTGTTTAATGAAACCAGACTAAATTTATGATTACGTTAGAAATTAATTGAAACACATAAGGGGTGTATTTTGGTCAGAAATATAGTAACGAAAGGGTTACTCTCTGCTACTTTTGTTTACTTGTGCATGTACACTCTTGGTACAGAGTGGTCCCGGTGCGCAATTCACACATCCACGCTATCTGTCGTGACTAATCGATCCTTTGTGTTTTTGTTTTATTTACTTCGTTTAAAAAAAATTAATTACTTTGTGTAAAAAAAACTGTTTTATTTACTTTGCAAGGTAGTCGTAGGATCGTCTAGTCATGACTAGCTAGTGCGACTGTGCGCACCAGGACTACTCTTAATTAGTACCTACACTCTTTGTCTATTATAAAATTCATGGATACATTTTCTATGATGGTAAGATTAAACTTTGGTTACAAAGTTAGCTTGCCAGCATTACTAGCATTACAGGGAGTATAAATAGAGTTGTATAATTGTCATGAAGTGTATTTTCTGATAGACTAATTATTTCTACAGGAAGAAGATGATGATGAAGAGGAGGAGGAGGATGAAGAGATGGATGTTGATCACATAAAGGAACTTGTCATGGCATCAGATGATGACGACGATGAGGATGATGATGACGACGATGATGAGGAGGACGATGAGGATGATGATGACGACGATGAGGATGATGATGACGACGACGATGATGATGAAATAGGTATATTTCAGCTATTCATTTCCTTTTGTTTGCATCTTAAGTTTTCTGTTTACACTTGATACATTATTTAATAATACTTTTCTAAAACTAGATGAAAAGGATCTGGAAGCAATGCTTAAAGCAATCCGTGGCAAAGAGACTAAGAAGGCAGCTACCCCTGCCAAGACCCCTAAAGAGGAGAAAGCTAAGAAAACCGCGACAGCTACTCCTGCCAAGACACCTAAAGCTGGTAAGGGTAAAGATACAGCAGCAAAAACACCCAAGAAAACAGAGGAGGTTACTCCAGCCAAAACACCAAAAGGTGGCAAAGCTAAAAAGACAGAGGCAGCCACCCCTGCCAAAACACCAAAGGCTAAGAAAACAGAGACAGCCACTCCTGCCAAACAAGCAGAAACTGGACAAAAGGATCTTACTGAAAACCTACAAGAAGCATATCAAGAACAGCTGAGTAAGTAGAATTTATAAATATATTGTAGCTGTAGTTTAACTCTTTTGTTACTATATTTTACGAATGTGGCCGTTGCCAGCGCTGCCCCGACAGGCCTTCATGCCGGTGGCACGTAAAAAGCACCATCCGATTGTGGCCATTGCCAGCCTCGTCTGGCTCCCATGCCGGTGGCACGTAAAAAGCACCATCCGATCGTGACCTTTTGCCAGCCTCGTCTGGCACCTGTGCAGGTAGGTGGCACATATAAAGCACCCACTACACTCTCGGAGTGGTTGGCGTTAGGAAGGGTATCCAGCTGTAGAAACACTGCCAGATCAGACTGGGCCTGGCGCAGCCTTCTGGCTTCCCAGACCCCAGTTGAACCGTCCAACCCATGCTAGCATGGAAAATGGACATTAAATGATGATGATGATTTCTAACTAAAATACATCTTGTGTGACATTTTGTACATTTTTTTGTAACAAAAAAAAGATTCTGGAAATGATCTACTGATGTAATTTACACACCCCTGAAAGATTATTTTTGCGAAAAAAAATAAGTGCATGCATTACATGCGCTTATATGGTATATATCCTGCATGGTGGCTTGTTGCTGCAATTAGTGTTTGGAATAATCAAAGAGGGAGAGGACAGTTGAATATAACTCATTTGAAAGACTGTTCAGAAGAGAGATAACCCAGTTGGTCAGTCATAACTGCAGCGATCTGTTTCTTGTAGAAATTCTTTAGTTCCATTATTATCAGTGAACTGACAGATTTGCTAGTATGCTGCGCAAAATACTTGGTGGCGTTTTGTCTCTCTTTATGTCAAAAGTTCAAATTCCATTGAAGTCAACTTCCGCTTAAGCACCAGCTGAGTGCTGGGGTTGACATATGTCCTCCCCCACAATTTATTACTGCCGGTAGCAGAAGTTCATTACTGTGTGATCATTGGGAAATTGTGACTAAGGTTTGGTGGAAGATTTTTATTCAGAACTTATGAGCCAGAGGCGGTTTCAGCCAGGTTGGTATTGAAATGGTTAAACTATAACTCTGGTACTGACTTTGTATTCCTGCATAGATGTTTTCCTTTTGGCTCCATTTCTGATATTGTATAATCTAGATTTGTTTGCATTTTTATCATTGTTTGGTCTTTCACAACAGTTAGCAAAAGCATGATGGTTTCTGTGTCTCAAGATCAAATTAAAAAATATAGATTGTTTTTTGATTACTCTAAAGCTTAATGCTTGAATATAATCAGGAACATATTTTGAAGTTGGTTTCTGTGGTTTAACTCTTTTGTTATCAACTTGGCTACAGTCAGCCCCAAATTTTTTTTAGCTCAACCAACCAACCAACTTTTAGAATTGGATAAGTTTTATTCTGTCAGGTAGTGATTCTGAGAAATCAAGCAATTGTAAGCTTGTTTGAAGTAATCACTACAGGAACAAACCATTGCACTGTACAGACACTGAGAAAGAAGTTAGCTTGTGGTTTACATGTATTTATCTGTGATTAGTGTGACTTTAAAACAAGTTATACAATAGAATTCGAAACCTTTTCTTCAATTGTATTCCAAAAATCACATTTGTCAATAAGTAAGATAGTTGCAGTTGTTTAATGAAACCAGTCTAAATTTGTGGCGACTTTAGAATTTAATTGAAACTCATAAGGGTATGGTTTTCCTTAGAAATATAGTAACGGAAAGGTTAATATTCTTTTCTACATAAAATTTTTAGTTCTGATTAGTTCCTTGAAATTTGGCAATAACTCAACTGCCTAATTTTGTTGGGTGTTCTTTATATATAGTTCTTTGTGAGTATGTTTCTAAAACTGAGAGTTTAATTTCATCTTCATCAAATTTATTGTAAATTTTTCTTTTCATTTCAGAGTCCTTTAATGAAAGGAACAAACGAACACTTTTTGTAAAACAGCTTCCCGCAAAAATCACAGGAGATGAAATTTCTAAATTATCAAGTGATATATTAGTAGTCAGAACGAGGAGATCCCGAGATTCATCAGTGTAAGTTTTGTGAAGATGCTTCTTATCAATAGTTTCCCTTTTTATGTTAATATAGTTGTTGATGTAAGGTTATATTTTTCTGGTAAAATCAACAAATGATCTCTTGTTTTCTAGATATGCTTTTGTAGAATTTAAAGATCAAGCAACTGCACAGAAAAACTTTAAGGTACTTTCAGAATGTAAATTTGATGGCAAACCAATATTTGTTGATTTTGCATCTACAAAAAGTACGTCTGAGGGTCCAAAAACTAAAATTGGTAAGTATTGCTGTAGAAAACTTTTTTAATTTAAAAATTGTCAGTATATTTCTAATGCTTTTACGTTTTGTATAAAGTCTGGCTTATAAGGCATGTGTATTCTGTTACCATTTATAGCACAATTCTACAGTCTGGTTAGCTAAATGTATCGAATAATCATTAGACACTTTCTTGCGTTCTCTTAGAAAAGGAGAATTTCTGAATCAAGCTGTGGTTCATAGAGGTTTGTTTCAGACTTCTTCTTTGAAATAAATATGTTATTCTGTTTGTTCATTTACTGAATAAAGTGCTGATAAAATTTCAGCCTCCATTGGCATTTCTATTTTGTGTTGCCACTAGTAGTGTCTAAATTTACCGAATTAATTGCTAATTAGATACCAGCTTTTTCTATGTTTGTGACTTGGCATTAAAATGACTTGCTATTTACTATTATTTTTGAAGATGTTATATTTCTAAGAAGCTTGTGAATTTCAATTAAATCTGAAAGTAATTAAGTATTTGCTATGGTTCAATGCAGTGTTCTTCAGATCTGAAAAAGTCTTACTTCGAATTATGGTTGAAGGGTCTAGGGGTGGACATTTTAAAGAGATAAGTTCATGCCACTAAAATTACTAAATTTCTATCTGTTAATATGGAATTGCATGTTCTTAATTCTAGGAAAGCTTGATCCCAAGAAATTGTACATAACTGGTTTCCCTCAAAAGACAACATTAGAAGATTTGCAAAAGGTACTTCCGAATGCCCAAGTAACCTTACCAGTCAAGTTGGCATCAAATTTGCCTTTAGGGTAAGTGGTTTAACCTCACTAGACTTTTAACTGAAATCCAACTTTTATGTGTTTTTCAGTTTATTAAACTATGTTTTCTGAATATTATTCCCACTTAGTGTTTTATTGATGTAGCAAATCTAGACGAGATGATCTGTTTATTTGCTCAAACCAGCTGTAGTTGGCTTCTCTACAAAATTGCTTAAAAAGAAGTAAGGTTTTGAATTTTGTAGCTTTTAGTGTATAATATGGCATCAACAGATAGTTGTTTGGACTTCAAAGGTTTTACACTTGATAATATACAAAATTTAAAAGAAAACAATGTGTTTAGGTGAATCTGATATTCATGTTAATGAATTTTTGTCAGACAAGAGAGAATACTTTGATGGTGAAAGTGCAGAAATTCAAAACATGACGCCATGGTTGAAAATTATATGAACCATAATTCCAGATTTCACAGAGAAGATTGGTGCATAACATAATTTAACCTCGTGTTGCTCAAGCCTTCAATTCTCTAATTTTACTGCAAAGTGTATTCAGAACTATTGCAGAGGAAATGATAATTTCTACTCATTGATCTGAGAAAACTGTGTAAATGAAACCATGATTGGGTATAAAGAGTAAGGTACATTGTTGGCAACACATGCCTGCTAACATCAAAATTAGTACAATGCCATATCTGATTCAGATTCCTCCCATACCGTGATACCTCAGTAGGTTTAGCAAGCATGTGTTTCCAAAAATGTACCTGTCATGGTTTCATTTACAGATTTTTTTCCCAGGCACATCCATATTACCTACAAAAGTACTTTGTCGAAATTTTCTTTATAAAATATTCTGATAAAATGTTAAAATGTTAGGGTGATGTGTGAAATAGGAGCTAACAGCAATAATATTTTATTGAAGTTCGTTATGTAAACATTTCAGTGTGCACAAAGAAATATCATCCAGAGAATAATATTGTGGTTTTGTTACTTGCTAGTTTGGGTTCCTATAGTTAAACAGAAAGACTCTGGTTACTGTCATGAAAACCAAGTGGATTATTCAGTTAGGTAATTCTTAAAGTGACAAATTGCTTATTGGTGTTTTTTTTTTTCCTCCCCTTTTTTTCTTCATTTAGATATGCATTTGCTAAGTTTGAAACACCTGAATTGTGTTCTGAAGCATTGAAACAGATCCAGGGCAAAGTAGTTAATGACACTCCTTTGATAGCACTCTATGCAAAATTAGTACCAGTATCAAAAGAATTGAAGAGGAAAATCGAGAAACCTAAAGGTACAGTGTTTAATTCTGTTTAACCCTTTCATTACCTTATTTCTGACCAAAATACACACCCCTTATGTATTTCAATTAATTTCTAACGTTATCATAAATTAAGTCTGACTTCATTCAACATATTAATGTGATTTTTGGAAGAAAATTTAAGGAAAGGTTCTCAAATGACTAATCAAACATCACTATAGAAAATGGGTTATTAGCTAATATTCAATTGGGTATACAAAATGTTACTATAGAAGAGTTTTGCACATTACTGGATTCATCAGGTGAATTTAAACAGACAGGTGTACCATGAAGGTATGGGTAAAACGAAAGACTGGGATTTGTGAAGAAAGCTAGAAAACAAAATACTTACACACCATCAACTAGATTAAATAAGCTCTCCCACAAGCATAGATACACAAATATACAATAATGATTCACAAAAGAAATTACTCAAAATTTGTCACTCACCTTATAGGTAAATTAAAATTACACGTAAAGAAAAATAAAACAAAGTAAATTTGAATATATTTATATAATCAAATCGCACATACAAATCAAACAAATATTCCTATCATTAAAACTTGTAAAGCACGCTGCTCTACAGAATGCACAATGGAAAGTTGTTTCAACAGCCCTTTTTTTATTATGGAGATCGGCTGAATTCAGAGGGAAATCCCTCGGGCAGGCTTTGTTTTTTCTCATAAACACTTATGTTTTTTGAGGAATAACCAGCTCTTAATTCTGTTGCTACATCTGCATGGAACTGCAGATGGTTGCATCGCTTTCGAACCAAGTATCGCCACCATTTATTTCCCAGTCTGCCAACTGGATAATAAGACATCATCTAATTGAGCCAAGCTACACCACCCATGTACCTGTTATAATCAAGGTTCACAAATGGCGTGCCATTTTCATCTACATGTGACAATGCACAGGTAGACAGAAAATTGATCTGCCTCTTTGTATGTGGTCGCTAACAAATTTCCTTTCTGCTGTTGAATTTTACTTTTTTTTCTTAAATTTTGCTTTTTTTATATCCCACGGCAGTCCTTTTCTACTAGCGATCACTAGCACATGTGTGCTGCCACAGTATCTAAATTCTCTGCAAGTTTGACTGGACTGAAAAATCAGTCAAAAAATATATGGCTTTGGTTATGGTATGGAAGTGATAAATTCCAGACCATATCATACACTAGGCCATGCTGACTTTTGCCAATATAAAATTCAAATCCAGACCAATATCCAGCTTTTGATTCACAATCTTCCGAACTTTTATCCCCCATTTTGTGGGCTTTCCTGGCATATATTGTCAAATGCATTTGGCCTGTATAGCCCACCATACCCTCATCAATAGATAAATATCTCCCTGGTTTATAAACTATTTTATGTTTTGAACTCAGTTAATGAGGAGTCTTTATTTTAAATAGGAGATCAAAGCCTGGTTCTCCATGTACTGTTTGTGTCTCTTATATGTAAATATTGAGTCAATTTTAAAAACTGTGACCTCGTCATTATGCTTGACATTTGTCTCCAAAGGGTTCATCGCTACTCCAGTAATTTGTTATTTTGGGTAGCTTTCTAATGCCCGTAATATTTATGGCAAAATATGCCTTAATTTCATTTAATCTTGTGAGAAACCACAAACTATCCTTTTTTTCGCTTTGTCTTCTTATCAGCATAACGGTTTGTTTCTGCCATAATGATTTCAAATAAGCTCATAGGAAAAAGAGAAAATAGTCTTTTCAAAACACCACAGAAACAAATTTGGGGAAAAAATCCCCCAAAATTCGCAGAATTAAAATAACACGTTGAATCACGTATTTTTGCGAATGTACTATTGAGATTTGCTACGATTGTGATTACAAGTGGTTTTGGATGGCTTGGTCACACGAACCAAAATATTTTTCAGGTAGCTTTGGGCAGTTTGATAACAAAAGGGTTAAATTTATTTACATTCCAATGAAGGTTGTTACTTTTTTGTACTAAGTAAACCATGTGGTTTACGTAGTTTCCTTCAATGAAAGTTCTCTGAAGTTATTTTGCCACTTTACAAAGACTGGCAGGGGCAACAGTGTATCCCATTGTTAATTCTTAAGAAAGTGTATGACAAGAATTGGCATTACATCTTTCCATCAGTCCTATTTTACTTGTTGAAGGCAGAGGGCATATTTTATAAACTTTATTAGCTGTGAATAAAGTTTGTTTTCTTGCCATATGATCTTGAGCTGCCTTCAATTGCAGCCTATGCCTTTTGAGGAAGTTTGGTACATAGAAACTATGGAAATATTTGCTGATGTCACTGTTAAAAAAATCATCCTCTAGCTTTGCTTTCATAAACAGGTGGAATGGAGAATTTCTAACAGCAAGGACATCTTCATAGCATTGTTTGATGGCCAGAATATGGGGGTGGGTGGGTGGGGATGGACGTTAAACAAATTGCCTCCCTCTTAATGGATGCATGATTTGTCTTTGATTTTTCAGGAGATCCTGCTGCCAAGAAAAAAAAACTGGATCAAGCGAAGGAGGAGGAGGAGGATGAGGAAGACGAGGAGGAGGATGATGAGGAAGACGAGGAGGATGATGATGATGAGGAAGACGACGATGATGACGAGGAGGAGGATGATGATGAGGAAGACGAGGAGGAGGGAGAAGAATAATTGAGAGAACACACCATCTTTTGAAAGTCATTTCTATAACCTTCATTAACATTCTCTTTACTGCAACTAAGAGCAGAGCTGTATTTACAATCATATACTCATTACAGGATTAAAACATTTTATATGTATATATATTGCCACTCAGTTGTGATTTTTGTTTTGATTTGGTTTTATTTAATTCTCTTGTTGGCAAATATGGATGAAGAGTAATAATGTCACTAGTTGGCATCTGGTTTGAAAAAGCTGAATTCTTACTTTCAAATTTAACCTCTTCATGCATGGAATGTGTGAAACTTGTATACCTTGATGTATTTGTAATAATATGTAAAAATGCCTTTTATTGTAACAACACAATTAAATGCACGTTAAAATTATGGAAGTAAGCACCTGCTAACCTTTATTTTCTTCTTGACTACCCGAAATATGCAAACATACTTTTTATTGCAATCACAGAAATAAACACCTGGAGAATAAGAAGGAAAAAGAAAATGATACTAATTATAGTTTCTCTCTGATTGTACACGACTCTTCACAAATACTGTTCATAGTTGGCCCCTCCTTGATTTTTCTCAAAGTCAAGGTCACTATTTGCAAGTTCCATCAACAACAGTAGACATTTGAACTCTTTGACTGATCGGACTTCATCCCACTTCATAAAAAGTAGTAGTTGCTGCTATCAAAAATTACCACTACTACTACAGCTACAATTAGAAACATACAAGTTGACGGAGATATCGAGATGTTTTTTTTCCCCCGTGTCTGAATTATACCAGTGGCACAAATGAAAAATCCCTATCTTTTTTTTTTTCTTTGTTGGGAGAAAGGAGGATTTACAGTAAGAACAAACCTTCAGCCCTCCCTCCAGCGTATAAATTACTTTATAAAGATATTTTAAAAGGGAAAAACGTGAGATTAAATTAACGAAAGACAAAAACATGAGCCTTCTCAAAATATAAACACATTTATTCACACACGCAGACGCAAATATTGAAGTACTAAATGGCACAACAAATTATATTTAACCATGTGGAGCATTTTACATGCATATCAATATTCTAAAGTTGGACCTACTATTCCTTATAACTCAGATTTGTCCTAGAGCCCCTGACAGATATAGAAGATTGTTTTTGTCAACCATCTATCATGTCAGCTACCTACAATTCGAAATTGAGATCTGCGAAAGGGGCTCGCTCTGCTGATCCTATTTTGGAGAATTCTGTTGGTGAGGTGATCGGTGATATCAGGCTTTCACAGGGGGCCCCTGAAATCAGGATGGTGGTCTTGCTAACAGACGTCTCAACGAGCAGCTGATGTTGCTCAAACAAGGGGTCGAGCACCTGAAGTCTGTTGTTGCTCATTTACTAAATAAACAGGCTGAATCCCATTCGAAGTCTTCTATTGACACAGAGCCACTCTTGATTCCTTCCCTAGAGACGTCCAAACTGAAGGGATCAAAATCGAAGCGGCCAAAGAAGGCGAAGGAACTGGCGGTCATTTCCACTCATGATCGTATCTGCGGATTCTTCCCCATCTGCCATTTCGGTCCCGGAGGTTCCCCAACCTGAATTGAGGAGCGTAGACTCAAACCCACCTGAAGACCATTGTTCTCCCAAAAAGAAGAAATGTAGTCAAAACCCCAGTGGGGAAGATTTTAGCTGCGAAACCTGCTCAAGATATAATCTGTTTGGATTCTCCCTCATTTGTCCTTCCCATAAATGCCATAGCTCAACCAATTCTGAATGATCTTGATGTGAGTTCATCTGGGGAGTGGTGCTCCAAAACGAAGAAGAAGTTTGATGGCTATGAAGCCACCCTTTCTAAGTAATCTGATGAAGAATCGAATGCCGCAGTTCACAGTAGAGAACAGAAAGACCATTTTGCTCACTGAAGATCAGCAATCATTTATGGTAAAGCTGAATCCACCTGTGATACGGGCATAAACTGCCTAAAAGATGACAAATTTTATTTCCGTTTTAGTTGGAGAATTGTTCTCTGTCAACAAAAATGTCAGTATCCATAAGGTCGCTCGGCTAGGAAGATTCTAAGTGAACTTAACCTCAGACACTAGACCACGCCCAATAAGAGTAATCTTTTCTTCCGATCATGAGGCTTCAACCTTTCCGAACAGAACACAGAAGCATGCCTGGGAGGACCCCAATATGGGTTTTCGCGAGGAATACTCACTGAGAGAGAATTCGCTGGAGAAACCTAATATCCGAACTGAAGATGAGAAAACAGATAGGAGAGAAGGGTTTATGCATCCAAGATGCACGAATAATCATGTCCTACCTCTGGTCGCATGCTGTAGTGCTGATGGGGAAAGTGGAGCGAGGGCGAATCGAAGTAAAGTAGATACCCCCGACAACGATGCTATCTCTGATACCCCTTATTCTGCTTGTTCCCTAATTCCCGCCCCTCAAACTTCACAGCTCAGCATCGTCTATACCAACTCGTGCTCCTTATTTCCAAAGTTCAGCGAATTTGGCCATGCGTGATTCCCCAGATGTGATAGCTATCACCGAGACTTGGCTGATTCTAACAGTAAAGGACTCAGAAATCCACCTACAGGGCTTCACATTCTCCAGATGTAACAGAAAAGAGGCGAGGTGGAAGTGTTGCTGTGTGTGTAAAATCTGATCTCAAACCGTCCGGCGGTATTCTACCCACTAATGCTCAACCCGCAACAAAATTCGATGCCGTCTATTACGAGCTGAGCCTATCCGGCTTTTGCCTGCCCGTGTTAGATGTCTACAGGCTGTCTCTTGCCGACCCCTAGGATGACGCTCATTTACTCAAAGCGATAAGATTCGTTTCAGTTTCTCGTGACTGTTTGATATTAGGAGACTTCAACGTTCCCACGATCGACTGGGCCGCATCAATTTGTACATCATCTTCCCGGTTCGGCCAGGCCCGTCTTGACATGGCTGAAGATTGTTTTCTATCGCAACATGTTGAATATCCGACATGGCATCGGTCTGGGCAGCAGCCATCTATGCTGGATCTGGTATTCTCACGCTATCCAAGATCAGTGTCAGGCTTATCTGTGCACGCCCCTCTTGCCAAGAGTGATCATGCGGTCCTGAAGTTCGTCATGCACACAACTTTTTCTATGCCCACAACTACTTCGCTGCCACGTAGTCTTCTCTGCAATCAGTCTTGAAATTCTAACCGAGGCTTCTGGACTGACGATGTCCTCAGTTGACGAACTATGGTCGTCCCTCAAAGCATATGTAATCTGGTTGACTGACCAAGCAGTACCCGTTGGGCTTCCCAAGAAGAAGAAACACAAGCCCTGGGTGATGAAGAAGGTTAAACGAGAACTTCGACTCAGAGATATTGCTTGGGCTGAATTCAAAAATCTAGATTCAACTGCAGCTTTTGAGGTGTACAAAACTCAACGAGACCGAGCCGTGAAAATTGAAAAGGAAGAACACTTCAGATATGAATACAGAATCGCGGCAAATGCCAGTCGCAGTCCAAAAACCTTTGCTCATGTCCAACGGAATTCCCACTTGAAAAACCAAATTGCAACGTTGGTTGACTCAACAGGTGTATCGATTGAGGACCCTTATCAACAGAGTCAGTTATTTGCCGAGGCTTTTTCAACTATTTTCAAACAAGATGATGGTTGTGAACCCCCTCCATTTGATAGATCGGTACCTCCAATGCTTAGATTGGTCAGAACGCATTATTCAAGACCTCGATGTCAACAAGGATCACGGCCCTGACAGCATACACCCACAGGTTATCAAAGCGTTGGCTCCGGTCATCTGCGAGCCTTTAATACTTCTATTCAATATGTTATTGGCGACAGGTGTTATACCTGCGGACTGGAGAACAGCAATAATCTGCCCAATTTTCAAAAAAGGGAGCCGCGACACCCGCTTAACTACCAACCGGTTTCCCTTCAATAATCAGCAAGATGTTCAAAACCATCCTTAAGGAAAGTATGTAAGTCCAAGTTAATGGTTCGCTGTCCGACGTCTCCAGTTCAAGCAGTGGCGTGCCTCAAGGTTCAGTGCTTGGGCCCTTATTCTTCTTAGTCTTCATAAATGACTTGCCCGACGACCTCACGCAACACACCCTTCTGTTTGCCGATGATGTCAAACTGGTCGCTCCTAGCGGTGATATAGAGGATCTTCATTGATGCCTCCACTAAGTTTGGAGATGGTCTAACGAATGGGACCTATGTCTGAACATGTCGAGGTGCTGTCATCTGCCTGTTGGCTCTTCTGCAACTCGACTTGCTTTCGAGCTAGGTCATCTGCTGCTGGAGAGGACCGACCAGGTAAAGGACCTGGGTATCTTGGTGGATTCTTCCTTTTTGCCTTTGGCCCAGTGCATCCATGCTGCCAACAAAGCACACAGAGTTCTGTTTTTGATTCGACGGTCATTCGGAATGCTCACAGCAGCCATATTCCTATCACTCTGTCATGCTGGTGAGACCCATCTTGGAGTATGGGATTCAAGCCTCAACTCCTTATCTCCTCAAAGACATACAACATCTCGAAAGAGTCCAGAAGCTGGCTACCCGCATGGTTCTTGGTCTCAAGCATTTGTCTTATGAAGAAAGGCTGAAGACGCTCAACCTTTATTCTCTAGAAAAACGATAACGCTGTGGTGATCTCATTCTTGCTCACAATATCATAAGTGGAAAGTGTAACCTCTCGAAAGAGCTGTTCTTCACTCCTGCTCCAGAGCGTCGGCTGCGGGGTCACTCCGAAAAGCTCTATCTGTGACGATTTCATCTCAATCGAAGGAGAGGGGCTTTCTCCGTCCGGGTTGCGGATCCGTGGAATAAGCTGCCGGACGAGATAGTGATGATGCCGACAACCGCTCGGTTCAAAGTCTCCCTTGACCACAAATGGCATGAACACCACCCTGTACATAACTCCATGTCCCCCTACATGGCCTTGCTTTTTGAGCCAAAAAATTAACCTAACCATTTAGTAATGTGAACAATGCCCAGTAATCAAAATAGCAATTTTTGACTGATTTATTCCCATCTCTTCTGAAAACATTTTAGTTTGGTTTTTTTTTTATTTCAAAATAAATATTAACATAAGTACTAGAGCTTCTCTGATGCTTGACATGCTGAAAATAAGAATCTGAGTGATTCCTGTCTTAATACTCTTTTACTTGTTTCAGTCATTTAACTGCGGCCATGCTGGAGCACCGCCTTTATGGAAAATAGTGTCGGTTATTTCTAATATTCATACCTAATTTATTTAGTTAAGCTTCTCATTGCTTTGTCGATTTTACATCTCTTGATATTAGAAAAAAAAAAGGCTAAATATATTCTCAAGCAAATCATAATTTTTATGTCATTTTAAATATTAATTTACTCATTAAATTTCATTGAAGTTTTAATAAAAGTAATGTACTGGGAAGTTTTTTTATCTGATGTCAATGAGTATATTGATGATTTTTTTTTTTGTTATGGTGTGTGTGTAAGGGCAAGTAATCACAAGCAAGAAAAGTTAATTAATGTTTGACTTAATATAGCTATAATTTTACATATTTAAAAGCTACACACGTCTCTCGACATGATGTAGCTGGTTCTTTTAATTATAGATATGTCCAATTAACCCTTTCGTTACCGTATTTAATTTGGGATGCTCTATGTTTCTTTCAGTTACTTTAAATATAACAAAGAATTTAGTAAAATAACTTAGTTATCATTCAGCTGGTGTTAGGAACATAAATTGTGACTTAGGTTTGGTGGAAGATTTTAATTCAAAACTTATGAAAATAAGACATTTATACTCAGAGCCAGAGCCGGTTTCAGCTGGGTTGGTAACGAAAGGGTTAAGGATCATTGTGGGTTTGCATAGTCTCTTTATATTTTGTGTTGGGTTGTGCTTATGATTTAGTACACATGTTATAAGAGGGTTTCTAATCTAATAATTCTTGAATTAATGTCTTGGGAAAAAAGATGCTCCCTGTAAATTTCATGTTATATTCATCATCGTTTAACGTCCACTTTCCTTGCTAGCATGGGTTGGATGATTTTGACTGAGGGCTGGCAAACCAGATGGCTGCACCAGGCTCCATTCTTGATCTGGCAGAGTTTCTACAGCTGGATGCCCTTCCTAACGCCAACCACTCTGAGAGTGTAGTGGGTGTTTTTTACGTGCCACAGTACTACAATTTCATAGTGACTGTTATTTTACCAAATTCTTCATTTTCTAAAATTAAAACAAACTTGACCAAGATTTTATGATATAGAATAATCAGATTGCAACACCTTTGATTCATTGATCAGATCTAAAAAGAAAACAAAGTACATCTTTGATCTGAAAATACTTTATTTCAGTGTGATATCAAATTACAGAAAAGCTGAATTTAGTGTTTTATTTATGACTAATGCAAAATAAGACATAATTAAAAAAAAAGTTATCTTCAGTTGGAATTTAATTCCATAGTGGTATATGAGGGATCTCTGAATTCAGCTGTGTGTAGAGTGTACATAGAGTAATTAAAATTAGTAAATGAAAAAGTAATTTTAAAAAGGTGCTTATTTTAAATTGATTAAACTTTTTTTTTATGTGAAGTTTTAAATATTAATGTAGGATAAATTATAAAAATGAGTGTCCTGTCCTAATACATAGGAATTTGAAACTTGCAGTGTTCAAGAACCTGCTTTTGAATAATAGCAATTTGATTTCTAGGAGTGTTTTCAGTTGATGTGCTATGTATACACTAGTCAGGAAATTAAATATTTATTAAAAGAATTGTGTAAATAAGTTTGTAACCTGGCCAAGGCCAAGAAAGAGGAGAGGACTGTACTTAACTGATACTTCATTTTATTGACACATAAGGGGTAAAGTTGACCTTGGAAAGATTTGAACTGAAAACGTATACAATATTATTAAAAATAATTATTAAAATGCTGTTCAAAAATATAGTTTTCATGTTGTTTAATATAGAATGAGCAACAGGATACTGAAGATCATAACTGCGACGTTCACATTGCTGCGAGATCCTGGAGAAAGATGGACAAAAAGATTGTATTGGTTTAAAAGTTTATCATAAAAACACGTTTTCAAATGCTAATGGCCTTAATGCTAAAAGTGTGGTCCCTTTTAAACAACATTTATGAAAACATTCGAAGTGAAAATTTACAAAGAAATTTTGTTACATAAATTTCATTAGTCTATTAGATATATTTTAATTTCAAATATTTTTGCTTAGATAATGAAAATGTCATTAAACCTTTAGCATTCTGATTATTCTGTTGAAATTAATGCTTATTTATTCACATTGTTTTGAATTAATTATGCATTATCTTGTTTTGAGATTTTGATGAGTTTGTTTATTTTTAGACTGACATGGTAAGGCGGGTGGAGGAGGCCCAATTTGGACAGTCTGAGCATGAAACACGCGGAATATTTCGAGCCTAATATAGCCTGTTTGAATGCTAAAGGATTAAAGTTGTTAATCATTAAGTTAAGTATTATCAGAAAATTAATGGTTTGTGTTGACAGCTTTTAGTTAAGATTTCTAATCCCTAGCCAAAAAATTATATTAGCTTGTTTGTAAAAAATCAAATTGTATAGTTACCATCACTATTGTTTTTATCCAGTATGTTATTAATGTCTTTTAATTTTTCGTTAATGATATCTGTTTGTTCACTGTTTAATTCAGATTTTTGTGCTGCAGTTATTTTCTGAACTTGGGATGTTGTCAGATAGCGGAACTGGTGTGGATGAAAGTTCTTGAAAAGAAGGGTAAGAATAAGAGGCACGGTTAAACAGGAATGCAATATGTTTGAGACGTACAGTACCTAGGCCTACATTGAGTAAGCATCTAGTTCTTATGTTGCAGAATCTATATCCCATTTCATGTTGCAAAAGTTGATTTGCATTTTCTTAGTAGTATGTTGTAATTTCCACTGATCTAAAATTTGTGAAGAGTAATAGAACTTGCATTATTATTGTCTATTGGCAACTTTCAGATGTCTTGCAAACAACTTGCACATGCAAGTGCTACCAGTTAAAAGCTCTGTATATCGGAAGCTAGCAAGTGTATGGGGTCATCAGGAGAGAATGCGCGCCGTTTCGGGCCTACCTCTCAACGGCATCAATGCGCACCGGCTCCCCTCACTGATATGAGGCCCCGCTTGCTAGATCAGCTGGTTATGAAGAACTCAATATACTTCTAGCCATCGCTCATCGTCTCTTTTTAACCAAATCCAGTGGCTAGCCTTCTCCACTGTAGATTGGATATTAGTCATGGTGGTATTGACCTTACGATGAGTTAGGCCTAGCGATAACAATAGTCGTCTCACGCTGTGTCCTACAAACCCTCTACATCCGACTTCGATAGGAAAATGTTCCGCTTTCCAGCCTGCGTCTTCACATTCCTCGAGGAGGTTTTCATAACGGTTCAATTTTCGAGCCCGAGCGGCGTCCATATTATCTTCGTGAGGAACCGTTAGCTCGACTATACTTACAACCTTGTAAATACATGGCTCACAAGCACTATATCCTTGTTTCTCATTGAAAGTGACCATGCTGGACTAAGTGAAGGATATAGCAGACACTTTGAGTTGTCTGCCATATCAGAAAGTGTAGGAAGCACTTATACTGATGACTGAAACTACAGAGAATGCATTTGCCAAGTTATGCAAGAATGGTGTAGTTTGTATTGCAAGACAATTATACTAGGCTCGTTCGTTTCCCAAGTAAGTGAACCAATTACAGGTCACAGTAGCCTACTATGTCACAACCTTGTAGAATTAGTGAACTGTTACCTTCAGAGATTCAGCGGCAATCTTTGGTATTGTGTCTGGAAGTATTGCAGTGATTTGTGTTGATGTTAGCTTCTGTAAATCTTCGGCTGATAAACCACCTGAAATGTATTACATGCAATAGCTTGATTATTTTCTCAAATGCTTATACTAAAGCACCATCTTTGATGGGAAAAGTAACATAGATTTTTCTTTTGTTGGAATTAGAGAACAATAGTTCTCATTGGTTACAGGTTTCCTTATTTCTTTATTGTCCACAAGGGGCTAAACATAGAGGGGACAAACAGGGACAAAGGGATTAAGTCGATTACATTGACCCCAGTGCATAACTGGTATTTTATTGATCCTGAAAGGATGAAAGGCAAAGTTGACCTCGGTGGAATTTGAATTCAGAACATAACAGCAGACAAAATACCTATTTCTTTACTACCCACAAGGGGCTGAAGACAGACAAATGGATTAAATCGATTGTATCAACCCCAGTGTGAAACTGGTACTTATTTAATCGACCCCGAAAGGATGAAAGGCAAAGTCGACCTCGGCGGAATTTGAACTCAGAATGTAGCGGCAGGCGAAATACCACTAAGCATTTCACCCGGTGTGCTAACGTTTCTGCCAGCTTGCTGCCTTCCCTAATTGTTTACAGGTTTCAATTAGGCCATTCACTGGTTCACAGTATTTTTGGTAGCAAGAGTCACAACAAAATATCACTGGTGTTTTAATTTCGTGCCAGTGTTTATAGCCTTAAAGACAACTACGTGTCATTGAGTATGTCTACATGCTGGCACTCTGTTGGTTATGATAATGAGACTTCCAATTGATCCAAGAAACAGAACAGCTTGCTTGTGAAATTAACAAGCAAATGGCTGAGCACTCCCCAGGCATGCACACCTTGAATATAAGTGCTCTTGGAAATTCAGCATAGGGCTAACCCTTTGAAATACAGGTACTCATTATTGCCAGTTGAGAGGACTGGAGCAAAGGGAGATAACATGCCTTGCTCAAGCACATGCTGCCAGTAATTGAACTCAGGGCCTTAAGATCGTGAGCAGGCTTCCATACGGTTTCTGTCTACCAAATTACATAAGGGTTTGGTTGGTGCTGCATTGCAGAATCCAGCAAGGATCACATGGTTGTAAAAACATAGCCATATTTGCACCACAAAATATGTGATAAGATGCTTAGTTAACATCAATCTTATACACAAGCATTTAACCACTGTGTACTTCAACCCTAAGCTTGTATTGTATCCATTCTCATCTCTCTTGTTATATACATTTTTTCTAATATTTTCAGCATTACAAAGCATTCTTATGCAAACTATTTGCATATTGACCTGAATGTTACATACATCCACTTCTGTGAGTTAGGTACAGAAATGATTTGCTCTGCCTATTTTCCTCTTAAAGATATTCTCAATATATATTTCATAATTTACATTTTATGGTGAGAAGAGATCCACATGCCTGTGTGGTAAGAAGCTTGCTTCCCAACCACATGGTTCTGGGTTCAGCCCCACTGCATGAGACCTTGGGCAAGTGTCTTCTACTACAGATCCAGGTCGACCAAAGCCATGTAAGTGGATTTGGTAGATGGAAACTATCTGTGTGTGTTTGTTCCCATCACCACTTGACAACAAGTATTGGTGTGTTTATGTCCCAGTTCAGCAAAAGTGTCGGGTAGAATAAGTACTGGGTGCGATTCATTCGACTAAAAGTTCTCGAAGGTGGTGTCTCAGCATGGCTGCCATCCAATGACTGAAGCAAGTAAAAGAGACCATTGTATAGTCCAGATCTTATGACAAGTGGACCAAGAAGTAGAATGCATACAATGAGGACCCCTCAGAGAGCTAAATCACACAAATGAAAGATAAGGTAAATTGGTTCTACACATTCTAAAAAATAGGATGGAATGTGCAATGATTATAGGTTTGGTTGAAACAGCCCAACATTTGGAAGCCTCTTAATGGTTGTTCAGCACTTTCAGCTGGTTCTCTAATCATCATCATCGTTTAACGTCCGCTTTCCATACTAGCATGGGTTGGACAATTTGACTGAGGACTGGTGCACAAGGCTCCAATCTGATCTGGCAGAGTTTCTACAGCTGGATGCCATTCCTAACACCAACCATTCCGAGAGTGTAGGGGGTGCTTTTATGTGCCACCGGCACGAGGGCCAGTCAGGCGGTACTGGCAATGGCCACGCTCAAAATGGTGTTTTTTACGTCCCATCTGCACAGGAGTCAGTCCAGCGATACTGGCAACAACCTCACTCGAATGTTTTTTTTTTCACGTGCCAGAAGGCGACGCTGGTAACGATCACCCTCAAATAGTACTTTTCACGTGCCACCGGCATGGAAGTCAGACAGCTAGGATACATTAGAGAATGTAATTCTCTATAACTTCAGAAATATACATTCATGACCAGATTGCCTTTCATAAGTTTGCTTGATTAGATTTGGGCTGGACTTCAGCAATACATATACAAATTCTTTTCATCTTGATTTTTATATTTAATTGCCATTTGAATAACCTTCACCAACTGTAGGAAAGACTAAGAAATGTCAGAACTTCATTTTAAATGTTAATGTATCATTGCTGTGACAGGTGAGTTATGGATAAACCATGCCTTACTTTAGAAAAACATTTAGTTAACTCATTTTTCCTTACCTTAAACCCTATTAGCATATTTCTATAGAAATACATTGTTTTTTCTTCCGATTAATTTTTTAAATAATGAATATAGTGAAATAACATTGTCACTTTGAAGCTGATGTTTGGAACAAATTAACATGAAATTTTAATTGAATATTTTTAGTTCACTTTAAAACAAGGAGTCTATACAATACGAACAAGATCAGTTAAGTATCAAAAAGGTTAAAACCTCAAGACTTATTGATTATGATTATCATTATATACTGTTAATTGGTTTTTTAATGTAAGTCTTTGAAGAGATGTTTTATATATTCAAATCTAACAACACAAGTATGTTACTATTACTTACTAATCACAGCTCCCATGCTTGCAATTATTGAATCTGACCACTTGTCAACATCTTGGTATACATCTTTGGCCTTTTTGACCCAAAGTTTGTGCTGCGCATTCGTAAAACAGTCAATGTTTCCAAGTTCTCGAGCTGCAGTTCTGGAAGCAGATATAAAACATGAAAATATCACATGAACATAAGATTCTTATATCAACAATATTTTCAAATACCATTTTAGTTGCTGGAGAGTGGGCTTTTTAGTTCACTTAAGATTAAATCCTTGTCTATAGGCACTTATAAATTTTATGCAGATCTCTGTGGCCATGCCTCATAAAACAAAGACATGAGGTTTGTATAAAGGAGTAAAGTTGACTTTGGCAAGGCTGCTCTTACAACCTGCTCAATTCAACATGCTTGTATTAAATGAATAAACAAATTTAAAGAAATAAGGAGCACTCTATCGGTTATGATGACAAGGGTCCCATCTTGCTCGTGAAATAAACTTGCCAGAGGCTGAGCACTCCACAGAAACATGTACCCTTAACATAGTTCTCAGGGAGATTCAGCATGACACACCAAATGTGACAAGGTTGGCCCTTTGAAATACAGGTACAACTCATTTTTGCCAGCTGAGTGGACTGGAGTCATGTGAAATAAAGTGTCTTGCTCAAGGACACAACATGTTGCTAGGAATTGAACTCATGAGCTGAATGCCCTAACCACTAAGACACACACCTTCACAATAAACAAATATATGGTGTTTATGTGTGTGCGTTTCTGAAGGGAGTAAAGTTGATGCAACTTACGAATATTCATCAGATTTTATTGATTGAATAATATTAGTGTTCATGCCACAAAGCAGATTACGAAATGTTTGTAGTTCAAGGCTGGTGATATAACTGCTGCTGGAGTTCAGTAACTTTTTATAAAGCACATCAAACGTTGCTTTCAACTGCAAAGAGAAACAAGTCACAATAATGGTTGCATTTATGATACATAAACACATATATACATTTACATACACACATAAGCACCTATTTATGCCTGCATTTCCTAAATATAGTATCAGGTTCATTCCCATATCAACCCCCAGTACTGCAAACATGCTGGACAAAAACTTTATACTGGCCCTTTAGCATTCAAACTGGCCACACCTGGCCTAAATATTCTACCTGTTTTCTGTTCAAACCATCCAGATGCAGCCTCTCACACCTACCATACAGTGTCCTTCTAAAAATAACCAATCACATCGTGAAAATCTCAAAACTGCAAGATAATACATGATTAATTCAAAGCAATATGAATAAATAGGTATTACATTTGACAGAATAATCTAAAAGAAGATACCAATCAGGAAATCTCCTGGTCCAGATCTTATTACAGGTTATTGAATAAAATATCTCAAATTTTATCGGTGTGACTTAACAACATTGTATGAAAAGAAGATCAAGGGCATGTTAAATGTACTCACATGGCTGTCAACAGCCATCACCCTTCTCATTCCCCAAAATAGCCAAACCATGAAGACTCTCCAATAGTCTGTCAAAACATCATGTATATATTCACTAGCAGCTTCAACTTGTTTCTACAGGGGATCATTGTACCACCAACGATATTGTAACTCCTAAACAAGCTGGGGGAAAGAAGGAAGCTGGTATGTTACTATGACTTGGCAGACACCCATAAAATTATTAACCATCTTACAAACAATAACTCTGAGCACCTTTTCAAACTCTACCTGTCTAACACCCGTGGACATGTCTACAAAGTCAGAAAACAGCACAGCTCCCATGACTTCAGGAAACATTTTTTCACGCTAATAGTTGCTGAAGTATGGAACAAACTGCCGGCATCATTTGTTAGTTGTCGGAGCACTGCATCCTTCAAAACTTTCATGCTTCCTGAGATTCGCCAACACTACACTTGAATTTCTCCCCTCCATACACATGCAAGTATGTATCTGACTCATACACTGTTCACTTTCCAGACATTTGTACATTACTGCATATGCTTTAAACGCACTTTTGACAAGTTGTGGTGCACCTGAGTACTGTATACTATAATTTCATTATTATTAACCCTTGTGGAATAAAAGGTTGATCTTGGTGAAATTTGAACTCTGTGCATAAAAAAGCCGGAAGAAATGTTGCAAGGGATTTTATTTTTAAACTCTTAACAATTCTGCCACCTTGAGAGCTTTCTGCAAATAATGATAAAACAAATATCTTTACCTTATCAGACTGCCAGGTGATTTGATTGCCTAAACTAAAAGCAAGATCCAATGTATTGAGATCTAAGCTGCTAATTTCATCAACTGATAGACCTGGTATTGCAGGAACCACAGATTTCAAAGTGGATTCAGACCATTTTGTAGATATGGGTGAACCTAGGATCTAGAATTGGAAAATAAAAGAAAAAAATTACTGTATATTAATAAACATTTTCTGAGTTATTAACATCATCTTTTATGATTCTATATTTTAGGCCATTTTTGATAAAAACTACTATTGAAATTATGACTATTATTGCAACTTTCAACATTGTTAACCATTTATGAAACACAGAAGGCAGGATTAATCAATCAGAAAATTTTAATTATTATTGAAAAATTTAGACATGTAGAAAAGACAGTTAAAATATATGTTAAGATAACTACATCTGCAGATATGACTATGTGATTAAGAAGTGCCACTGTTTTGTACATTGGGCAAATGTTTACTGTTATAGTTCTGGGTTGACTAATGATTTGTGAGTAACATTTGGACTAAGGAAACCGTATGGAAGCCTATTGTATCATCATCATTATCGTGTAATGTTTATTTATTTTCCATGCTGTCATCCTATGGAAATCTGCTTCCAGCATTATAAGTTAATTCCTCAAATGGACACCCAAGGAAAATGGAAGCATAGCTGACCAAATACAATATGCAGAAGGTCCAAAGACACTGAAGCAATTACAGACAACTGCAATCCATTGCCAAAGATCAATACAGATGGAGATCACTTCTCAATATCCTATGCCCCAGCAGAGTCAAATGAATAAAAGAAGAGATATTATAAATATATTCTACAAAGGTACAGGTGATTAATCTGGAAAATCATAATCTTATCAGGTATTTACTCCTTTATCCGTTTACTTATTCCACTCATTGAACTGCAGCCATAATGGATCACTGCCTTACAGGGTTAGACAAACAAATCAACCCTAGCACTTATCTTTAAGTTTAGCATTTATTCTATCAGTCCCTTTTTTTCGTTAAACCATCAAGTTATGAGGTAAACACACAAACCAGCACTAGTTGTCAAGTGATGAAAAAACATACACATCATCATCATCATCATCATTTAACTTCTATTTTCCATGTTGAAATGGATTGGACAGTTTGAGAGGATCCAGTTAGCTACAGCATCTTGCTCCATGTCAGTGTAACAGGATGAGAGGTCCCTGCACTGGATTGGTGCAGCTCGCATCTTTTACATTAAAATTATTAATCAAAGAAAGAGCCAAGAATTCCGATTAATGTCAACAGTATAAATATTTATTTCTTGATTTGCAATATATATATTTCTTCCTCTGGGCGAATCAGCAGCCTAGGAGCTTATCACAGTAGTCAAGTGGAGTGAGCCAAATCCTGTCCGTTCAAGCATAGCGGAGATACGCCAAGAGGTAGCAGCTTCAGAGAGCTGATAAAACGTGTCTGTCTTGTTCAGCTACTGGCGTTCAAGAGTGCAATATGAGGGAATTTCGCTGCTGCTAGTTTTCTGCGCATGCACATGAGGGAACTTCCGGAAGAATCCAACCCTGCACATGCGTGCTGGAGATTTCCAAGATGGCATCACTACATCAGCTTTGACAAGGTTTCTACAGCCGGATGTCTTTCATAACATCACCTGCTTTACACTAAGTATACTGGATGCAGCTTTCATGCCACCTTCACTGCTGGGGTTGCCAGGTAACTTTCAAGGGAGGGAGGAAAGAATAAGAAAACGGAAAAAAGAAGAAAGGGAATGGGCTTCTCAAAGATCCTGGTTACCAAATTCACTCGCAAGGCATTGGCGGTCCATAGGACTGTAGAAGACACTTGCCCAAGGTTATGCACAAAGGGACTGAACCCAAAACTATGTTAAAAATCAAATTTCTTGACTACATAGACTTAAATGAAAGATTTTATAGATGATGTATATCCTGCAGCACTGAATTTAAATAGATCTTAATCATGGGAATTCAATTGCTAAGCATGTTCCTTGGTTAAAAAATAATTTTTTCCACTTCGTTTTTCTAATATGTTCTACTTTGAGTAGGTCATATTGCCATTAAAAACACACATTGGTTGTACTTTACTTCTTTATAATTGAGTAAATATTGATCAGCTTATCAAAGCCTTTTACAATACTACTGTGGATTTCTATGGTTTTCCTTTTTTTTTTTTTTTGTGAAAAAGTTGCTGAAGAAGGGGTCAGTGAATTTTTCTTGGAAGAATATTCATTCCAAAGTTCAAGAATATTGGTTACAATATGTCATATACATCAAGAATTTTGCAAAACAAACAAAAACTAAATACATTCTCTTGTAAGAAAACTATATTTGTCATACTCACGGTTTTAGCTTTATCTGCAAAAACAGCTTGATGATTTGTGGACCAGGATTTTACCACACCGAGTCTTTCCATACAAGTCTGAAAATTTTCATTGCAAAGCATTTCTTTCAAAGATTCAGGGCTTATCATTTCCGCTGCACTGCCCAGTTGAGAGGGTAGTTCACAGTCACATGCTGCAATCAAGGGAAATAACCATGTATTATATCTATAATATCCAATTTTGGGGGATTAATCGATATGCGGGTATTCTATTTCAGATAATACAAAAATAACCCAATGAATATATCTGACAGTAAACTCATGGTATCAGTCTGCACATCATGAAATAACACTTAAAGGATATAACCTAAATTACCAGCTATATAATATACTTCATTAATTATATCATACTTATATTTATTAAATATGAAGGAACTTCCAATACTGAAACACATGTAGTTCCTTCATATTTGATAAATATAAGTATTAACTAAAGTATGATATAATTAATGAAGTACATTATATAGCTGGTAATTTCTGATACTATGAGTTTACTGTCAGATATACTCATAAGGTTATTTTTGTATTATCTGAAATAGAATACCCACATATCGATTAATCCCCCAAAATTGAATATTGACTTTTATCAGATACTTTGTATGTTTATAGATAAATATATAAATACACTATAAATAAGACCCCAAAGTACTATATGTAGATGCATATAGCGCTGTAGGGTTTTACACCTGATTGATTTGGAAATTTGTTTTTCCAAATTATTTATATCTATAATATTAATTTCATATGTAACATTCAGGTAGGGAAGAAAGAAATAAAACACAATCGATCATATGCATCATCATTTGAATGTATAGTGAAGGCCTGTTGCTCAGTGGTTAGAGTGTTGGGCTCACAATCATAAGGTAGTGAGTTCGATTCCCAGATTAGGCTGTGTGTTGTGCTTTTGAGCAAGACATTATTTCACATTGCTTCAGTTCACTCAGCTGTAGAGTTGCAACATCACTGATGCCAAGCTGTATCAGCCTTTGCTTTTCTCTTGGATATCATTGGTGGCATGGAGAGGGGAGGTTGGTATGCATGAGTGACTGCTGGTCTTCCATAAACAACCTAGCCCAGATTCGTGCCTTGGAGGGGAACTTTCTAGGTACAATCCCATGGTCATCCATGACCGAAGGGGGTCTTCTGTTACCATTTGAATGTCTACTTTTCCATACATGCATGGGTTGAACAGAATTTGTTGATGCTCTTCCTCTTGCCAACTCTCACCTGTTTCCGTGTGAGGTAATATTTGCCCATGAACAGATGTTTTACAGAAGATTGGAAGCAAAGGATGTCATCTGCATGAGGGTGAAACCGACAAGTATTATGTAATGTCAACGCAAGGAGGCAGTAACACATACACACCTGCATATACATACACACGCACACACACAATGGATTTTCAGTTTCCATCTACCAAATCCATGCACATGGCTTTGGTCATCCCAGGGCTAAAGTAGAAGACACTTGCCCAGTGAACCATACAGCAGAACTGAACCAGAAACCATGTTGTTGGGAAGCAACAGGTTTGGCTGTGTGGTAAGAACTTTAAACACATAACATTTTCATTTGTAAGACAATTGACTGTTAAACTATGGCATGAAATTAGGAACAAAATTTATTATTGATACATCATTTACATCATCATTTAGCGTCCGTTCTCCATGCTAGCATGGGTTGGACGGTTCAACTGGGGTCTGTGAAGCTGGAAGGCTTCATCAGGCCCAGTCAGATCTGGCAGTGTTTCTACGGCTGGATGCCCTTCCTAACGCCAACCACTCCGTGAGTGTAGTGGGTGCTTTTTACGTGCCACCCACACAGGTGCCAGACAGAGCTGGCAAACGGCCACAAACGGATGGTGCTTTTACTCGCCTGGCCCCCGTGCCGGTGACACATAAAAGCACCATCCGTTCGTGGCCGTTTGCCAACTCTGTCTGGCACGTAAAAAGCACCCACTACACTCACAGAGTGGTTGGCGTTAGGAAGGGCATCCAGCCGTAGAAACACTGCCAGATCTGACTGGGCCTGATGAAGCCTTCCAGCTTCACAGACCCCAGTTGAACCGTAGAGCACTCATGAGGAAATCATCATCATTATTCTAACATATTTCCATGCTTACATGGGTCAGATGAAAGTGCATTTGTACAGAATTTTATACAGCTCGATGCTCTTCACAAAGCCAACTGGCACTTGTTTCCAAGCAAAGTAATAATCTCCTAGTCTATCCAACAACAAACAGCCTGGACTTGGTGGTTATGTAGAGAATTGGCAACAAATAGCATTATGTGAATGAGCTTTTTGGCCTTTTGCTTTACAATCAGTGAACCCATGTGAAAATGAGGGGAAACACAAACTCATACATACACATGTATGTGTATGTGTCCAAATGAAAGAAAAAACTGAATGTTGATGTTTTGAATGCATTTAATACACATTTTCAAGTAGTTATGTAAGATAACCTTTACGTAATACTATCTTTCTTTATTCAAACACCAAAGCATACAACTTGATATACACACACAATCACAAATGTGCATACAAACAGAAGGCTTCTTTCAGTTTTCATGTACCAAATTCATTCACAAGTTTTCGGTCAGCCTATAGGTAAAGTAAAGTTACTTTCTTGAGTCATACTGACTCATAAATGCTGATTTTATGATGACTATTTTCCCTACTTGGACGGGACGCTGGTTGATTGTAGGATAACTAATTTTTGCAAGATGAATGGAGTGGAGCAATGTGAATTGAAGTGTCTAGCTCAATAACACAACATGTCACCCATGTGTATGGATTTGTTAGTATAGAAATCTTTATATATAAAAGTCAAGTTGTGTGTCTGTCTCCTACGATTTAGATTCCTAACTACTCCCACATTTTGCGATGCAGTTTAACCAAAACCGGGTATCTTATAGTCGTGATTCATATCGAGCCCTTCTGGGTATTAGCGCGCGTCTACGATTTAAAAAAAAATTTACCATCATTTTTTTCCATTTTGATGCATTTTTTTCGCTATTATATAAGGGAAGTAACTCTCTAAAAATGTCTGCGATGAGTCAACGATTTAAAAAAAATTTACCATAATTTTTTTTCCATTTTTAATGCATTTTTTTGCTATTTTTTGGCTATAACTCTCTAAAAATGCTTATATAGTTATTTCCCTTACAAACCCGAGCAATGCCGGGCGATACTGCTAGTGATATATATATATATATATATATATATATATATATATCACCGCTGTATACTGTATACTAACAAACAAAAAAAAAAACAATGCCTATATATGCATAGTGATAGTGACTATTTCCATAAATATAAACATTTCTAGTCAATCTTTTCTTAGACGTTTTTTTTTTTTTTGAAAAATATGTATTTCTCGCGGGGCGTAATGCTTATGTAGTTTGACTTGTGTTGATATTAAGTGCACTCTTTCGTATTCTTTATAGTTTAGTGGAGAATGATTTGGAGTAAATAGGGTTCATTAGAGATGAAACTATTCACGATGGGTCTAATGTATTGTTTTGACACCACTGATATTGTTCCTTCTGTTGGCCAAATGTGTTACCTATGACTCTCCTTTGTTCTAAGTACTCTTGAGAGTTTAAATCAGAGCAATAATAGCATATAATAGCTTATCAACAAAGAAAAATTTCTGTCAATTACCTGTGGTTGACCGTTTCCTGCGACGTGTTGATTGCTTAGCCACCAGAACTTGAACAACCTTTTTCAAATATAGATCTAGTTGTGAACATGCAGGTTCATCACCTGTTTCTGCTTCGCAGTTTTTCTTCAGCATCATCTGTGTTTTCATAGCTTCAGCCAGTAGCAAGGAAGCTGAATCAAGGTTCGCCTGTAAACAAAAGGACAAAATTACTTTCATTTGGATAGCTAATTAATTACCTATTTATTTCGTTTATTAAGTGGAAATTTGAACCCAACCCTGGGTACTCATTCCCAAGGTATTTTTTTATGTTATCATCATTATTATTATTTATTCAAGGCACTGTCTGGAATTGAACTTGGACATATAGTGTAGTGGTTAAGAATGTGGGCTATTAATCCCAAGATTCTGAGTTAAATTCCAGACAGTGCCTTGAATAAACAACAACAACAACAACAAAAAATACCTTGGGAATGAGAACCCAGGGTTGAGTTGAAAGTTCCATCTGAAGTTGAGTTGAAAGTTCCTGATGAAGGCTGGAGGGTATATTAGCTGAAATGCTATGGTAACAACCAGCAAGATGAGGACACATATCTGTTAATACACAACAACTATAATGAATGTTTCTTGAGTATCAATGTCCTGAAGTTGGGGAAAAGTTGAAGAGTGTTTTTGCCTCTTCTACAAATACTACAATTATTTTTGTTCCACTTAACTTACTGTGTACTAATTCAGTCCTAACTCATTCAATACACCTATCTTTTTTTCTGTCATTATTCCTACTATGTATAATTCCACAGATATCTCACTTAACATTTTTTTACAAGTCTTTTTTCCTCATAATTCTTGTCTGAAACTACCAACTTGCCAATAATTCCTCCAACATTCACTTGTTGAAGATAAAATTTAATATGAACTAAATTGTTCTAACTCTCCTGGAAGACTTGCAAGAGCTATGGTGATTGGTCTTTCCTTCTCCCATCCAGCAATTCTTTTGGGGAAAAAATTTTTGTCAGTAAAATTGATACCAATATTTGACCAATACTTTATATTATCAACCCCAGAAAGATGAAAGGTGAAGTTAACTTTTGGTAGGATTTGAACTCAGAATGCAAAAAATAAAAAAGAAAAGAAAAGAAAATTTGGTAATTCTTGAGAAATTTTGAAATTAAAGGGTCAAGCCTTTTTTTATCAACCTGCTTTAAACTGACTCTGATCCTATGATACAAATTTGCCAGATTTTAAGTTTCAGAGCTAAGACGTATTGAAATGGAAGCAACCACAGAGTGGAAGAGCCAGTTAATAGCATACAAACCAGTTAAATCCACTTTAAAGTGAATTTAACAGCTTTGAATGTTATCAAGTGGCCCTTCTGCATTGTTTTAAAGCATTCAGATTTAAATAAAAACCTTTCATCATAATTTTATAAAAGAACCTGTTGTTAAATTATGCTTCAAACACCAGCTTGATAGAGCTGTAAGCAAAGTGTCTTTTAAGGACATAATGTATCAAATATCAACTCTTTTGATTCAGAAGGATAACACCAAAATGGTATTGTTAAAAATGATTCTATCCTTATAGAGAAACCATAGTAGATCATTGCTCTAGGATTTACAAATAAAAATATTTTTTATATGACAAATTTATTAATGTCTTTTGGTGGCTGGTCTCTTTGTTATTCAGAGAAGAATGGGAAAAAATTTCTCTACATAAAATGCCATAGTTTGAATATCTTTCATAATATATTTGCATGACTAAGGTTAATTGGGGGCTAAGCAACGATAACATCAACTACCGCCCAGAAAGATTATGAATTTTTAACCTTATAATTACTGAACAGTTACCTTTGGTATCTTATCAATGTCGTCCCGACCTCCAATAAAGATGCTGATTAGAGCGATATTATCTCCAGTCAGAGTGGCAGGATTGCTGAGCCTGTCAAATATAAGGAACATGTAATAATAACATTACTACAGAACAACATTACAGTCATCAGAACCCCAACCATCATTATAATATCTATCCTTTTCATTACCACCAAAAAAAAAAAACCAATTTTTTTGTGGCCGTAGCCAGTACCGCCTGACTGGCCCTCATGCCGGTGGCACGTAAAAGCACCCATTACACTCTCAGAGTGGTTGGCATTAGGAAGGGCATCCAGCTCTAGAAACTCTGCTAGATCAAGATTGGAGCCTGGTGCAGCCATCTGGTTGACCAGTCCTCAGTCAAATTGTCGACCCATGCTAGCATGGAAAGTGGACATTAAACGACGATGATGATGATGATAATGACGACCACAACCACCATCATCACCATCACAATTATCACCACTATCATGTCTCACTCCTAACATCACTTCCATCGTCATCTCTTTCTCAATCACAACTGTGTCCTATTACCCGAATCACCATTATCTACACTACCCAAACAAACCACCACAACCATATTCCACCACTACTATGGCTACCACCACTAAATAGATTATCAAACAATTTTGCTTTATTTCAAAAACTTGTCAAGTTAAAATGCAAAAACATTTTTTTTTTTACCTGTCGATCTTTTTAAGTCTGTTGCTGATTTCTTGGAAAACAAGTTTGTCTTGTACAATTAGTGACAAAATCTGTGCTGCTTCTAAAAGTTGTTCATCATCTAATTTTGAAATATCGGACACATCAAGGAAATTAATTAAATTTCCAAATTCTTCAAAACTTAATTTTTTATCCACTACTAACTAAAAACAAAAAAAAGAAAACAAAACAAAAATATTTATAATGAATATATGAAGCATTAAACCTTGCAATTTGTGTAATAATCATTATAACAAAATACTATTATTGTAGTGCGATGGAACTGTAATGTGAGGAGCAAAATGCAGCTCATCTACCTCTCAGTGTCGGCTGTTCAGCTGGATTAAATCTGAGATCTGCCCTACTTGTCTGACCTACCACTAGAACCTACTGCTAATGCCCTTTCTAGCTTGCATGTCTACTCATGTCCATCCACTATGGCTGCCTGAGGTGAAAGATGCCCACACCAGTCCTACTTCCAACCTTGTCATCACTTCCTCTTCCAGTAGGGTCCCTCAGCCACTGATGTTACTGATCCTTTCCTTCCATTCACCTCATCAATTAAAAAATATTTTTCAACCAACTTTATTTTTATTTCTGTCCATTTTCACTAATCACTTTCTATCTAGTGTTTCTGTGGTATGATCTGACAGGAAATGCATTTCTTTGCAAATTTTTGTTTTAGGAAGTTGTAGAAAGGTACTGTATGTTTCAAACATGGATCTATATATAATGAGGTGTGTATATGACATTTAGAGGACAGTGAGTTGAATAAATTATTCTTGGATTATTGAGGCAACAGCTGCAGATAAAAAGACGAGTGGAATTCCATGGAGTTGGTATTCTGAGGAATAAAAGAATTGGTGATGGTATCTTCATGCGTTGTGAGAAAGGCTGAGAGAAAATGCAAGTGGAGCTGCCTGTTTGATCCAATTCCACAGGTGTTGAGAATTGTCCAACCAATTTTAGTTTTATTGTCTTCATATATCCAAGAGATTGTCTGTGTGTCACAAGGTCATGCTAAACTCGTACAAAAACTTCAAGATATTTACAACACTAGATTCTGTTAATAGAGTTATATGCTTCAAAATAATGTAATCAAGGGCTGAAATTGTTCGCAACCAACTAGAAAAATACTTTCCACAATACTAAGTAGTTTGCTGAAGAGGCTGGAGAATAATTAAACCAAAGTCAACCAAAACTTAGTCACAATTTTATCAAGATCCTATTTTCCAAAATAACTGGGTTTTTTTGTTTGTTCTTTTTTTTACTTCTTAGAAATAATGTTTTTTATGTTAATTTTTCCATGGTATTATGTGTGGGAGGACTTAACATACAACATATTGTCACATATTGGTCTTTTGTTATCTCATCTGTGAGGCCCACTTTCTGAGGTATTGCTTCATCTCTTCTTTCTCCATCTTGCTCTTTCATGGGTGCCCAACCACCACAGATATGTGGTACATTTTTCATTGTACTCATCATTTATTTGCATTATGGATTCATACACAAGTCAATGAAGTGGTCTCTGTATCGTTGCATGGTATGCTTAAAAATGATAGCCAAATTTCCTCTGAACCACTCACTTCCATTTTATATAAGGACAGATCACATTAGATTGTATAACCCATACTACTGAATGGTCATGAGTTGAAATGTCTTTGATTAAAGGTTTTCCCAATCAGAGATAATCTAAAGCTAAACAATAGGAGTGGCTGTGTGGTAAGTAGCTTGCTAACCAACCACATGGTTCCGGGTTCAGTCCCACTGCGTGGCATCTTGGGCAAGTGTCTTCTGCTATAGCCCCGGGCCGACCAATGCCTTGTGAGTGGATTTGGTAGACGGAAACTGAATGAAGCCTGTCGTATATATGTATATATATATATGTGTATGTGTGTCTGTGTTTGTCCCCCTAGCATTGCCTGACAACCAATGCTGGTGTGTTTACGTCCCCGTCACTTAGCGGTTCGGCAAAAGTGACCGATAGAATAAGTACTGGGCTTACAAAGAATAAGTTCTGGGGTCGATTTGCTCGACTAAAGGCGGTGCTCCAGCATGGCCGCAGTCAAATGACTGAAACAAGTAAAAGAGTAAAGAGAGTAATATGTTTGTAACATTGAAGTTGACTCACCTACATCATCTTCTTTGTATTCTACATCTCATGAAAATTCTCTCTGGCCTCAAAATTGTTTTGTAAACAATGCCATGTGTCACTACCTTACACAAGTACACTTCTTACAAATAAACAATCTACTTATCCCCATAGAGAAAAATCCTTTGTAGCTAACTCACTGAACTTTTTTTCACTACCTTCTTGCTTTTTGTCATGAATAGTTAAGATTCTAAAAAAAATAAAATTTTAAAAAGCTGCTTTTTATAGGGTACTAGCAGTATTGCCCAGTGTTGTTCGGGTTTGTAAGGGAAATAACTATATAAGCATTTTTAGAGAGTTACTTCCCTTATAGATGCCAATTCGGGCTTTCTTAGCCATTTCTGTTTTGGTGTCTTCAAGCCATGAAGTCGTTGTTCTAAAAGAACGCTGGTCTCCTTGACAACGCTTTACGACGTTGATTTCCTTACACTCCCTTCCCCACAGCTTCACAAGGGAGGGAAGAAGGGGGAGAAGCAAACAGGTGCAGGTGTGACCATGGACGCCAACTCCGCCGCCATCGACACACGAAAAATTATGCATTAAAATGGAATAAAAAATGATGTTAAGTTATTTTTAAAATCGTAGACTCATTGTAGACGCGTGCTAATACTCAGACGAGCTTGATATGAATCACGACTATAAGATACCCGAATTTGGTTAAACTGCACCGCAAAATGTGGGAGTAGTTAGGAATCTAAATCGAAGGGGACAGACACTCACACAACTACAGTTTATATATATAGATATAATTCAAACACTTATCTTACCTTAAAACATAGGTCTTTGAACATTTTTCCAGATTCTTTAGACATTTTTTCATTCATGCTATTTCCAAGATTTTTGCACACACTTTCAGCAATTTCTAACTCAGATTCCACATTAATGTTCTTGATTTCCCTGGAAATAAATTCAAACAAATATGTAAATTTGAAATTAGAAGTAAGAAGGCTCTTCTTTCTCCTAGAAAAACATCTATTGTCTTTACAGAAATGTATTTAAATTCATGGATTCATTCTAGTTTTCATGTACAAAGAAGTTGAGAGCCATAGCAGCCCTCAGTGAAGATTTCCTAATGGGAGGATTCATTTCAGCATTGAAAACAATAAAAGGCTTTGTTAATTACAGTGCTACCACTATATACTCTTCAAGATCTGTATCAAGGCTGTATTTCCTATCAACATCATCACCATTTTTCTCTTTCTCACAAACACACACATATATATTTATATGTGACTGGCTTGTTTTTTAGTTTCTGTCTACCAATCCACTCACAAGGCTTTGGTTGGTCTGGAACTATAGTAGAAGACACTTGTCTAAAGTGCCATACAGTGGGACTGAAATTAGAACCTTGTAGTTAGGAAGCAAACTTCTTACCACACTGTCCTACCTACACCTTATCTATAATATATATATATATATATATATATATATATAAAAGCAAAATAAAATAAACTTATTCTTTGTTCAACTAACTAAAGTAACCCTTTTTAAAATCGGAAATATTGGTACAGCTGGTTCTTCCATCACATCTGTTGAGATAAATCTTCTAGACGGAGATAGTGGTCAAATGCTTATAGATTTACCATCCAGAATTTAACTCAGGACTACAAGTTAACAAAACATTCACTAATTCAACAATATAGGTGCAGGAGTGGCTGTGTGGTAAGAAGCTTGCTTCCCAACCACATGGTTCTGGATTCAGTCCCACTGCTTGGCTCCCTGGTAAAGTGTCTCTGCTATAGCCTTGGGCCGACCAAAGCCTAGTGAGTGGATTTGGTAGACGGAAATTGTAGGAAGCATGGCTGTGTGGTAAGTAGCTTGCTTACGAACTGCATGATTCCAGGTTCAGTCCCACTGTGTGGCACCTTGGGCAAGTGTCTTCTACTATAGCCTTGGGCTGACCAAAGCCTTGTGAGTGGTTTTGGTAGATGGAAACTGAAAGCCCGTCGTATATATGTATATATATATGTGTATGTGTGTGTGTTTGTGCGTCTGTGTTTGTTCCCATCAACATCGCTTAACAACCGATGCTGGTGTGTTTACGTCCCTGTAACTTAACGGTTTGGCAAAAGACACCGATAGAATAAGTACTAGTCTTACAAAGTCCTGGGATTGATTTGCTCAACTAAAGGCGGTGCTCCAGCATGGCCACAGTCAAATGACTGAAACAAGTCAAAGAGTATATGTATATATTTGTGTGTGTATCTGTGTTTGTTCCCCCCTCCATCACATGACAACTGATGTTGGTGTGTTTACATCCCCATAAATTGAGGTTTGACAGAAGATACCAACAGAATAAGTACTAGACTTACAAAGAATAAGTCCTTTGGTCAGTGACTGAAACAAGTAAAAGAAAATATTGCCAAAGTTTATAGTGCGGAATTGTATCACCTGTAGCAGTTTGGACCTACACTGTCTAGACCTCTTCAATGATGCACAGACTATCTTGCATTTGTTAGAGTAATGATGAGAGAATCCCAAAGCAGGTGTAACAATATTGTAATAAAAATATTATTTCAGTGATTCCAGTAAGTGCAGATGGTAAATGCAGACATATTCCAGTCTTATTAAAACTTTCTCAGCAAAGCAAAGACCTTTTTTTTTTTTTTTTAATCATAGGTCTTCTAGATGAGGTCTAACCTGGTTCCAACAGTAAAAACACTAAGATATCAATAAATTGCAAAAATTAACTCACTTTATAGCATATTTTATTGTGCAGCTAGCTTTATCACTGTCTTTGATTACGTTCACTCCCTTCTCTTTTAAGACAGAAAATAATAATTTTGCCTGAAAAAAAAATGAAGTACTGTTAATAGTAGAACTCAAAATATTGATTTTTGAATTTGGTTTGCAAGATTCTTTATGTGAGTCCATGTGTTGAAGCATATTCTGTTGTGTTTGGAGAGAGTCGTTTTCTTTTTGTGCTTTACCGGTGAGTGTGTTAAATTATATGGCACAAAAAGAAAATGACTCCTCCCAGACACATCAAAATTTTGAGTTTTATATCTTCTTACACTCACAGTTGTTCGTTCAGTATGATATCAAGGGCATTTGTGGAGGTACGTGGCTTAGTGGTTAGGGTGTTGGACTCATGATCATAAGATTGTGGTTTCAATTCCTGGACTGGGTTCTTGAGCAAAACACTTCATTTTATGTTGCTCCAGTCCACTCAGCTGGCAAAAATGAATAATCCTGTGACAGACCAGGGTCCCATCAAGATGGGGAATTTATACATTATCGAAATCATGAAACTGGCCCTTATGAGTCTGCATGACTTGAGAAATTATCCTTTATATCAAGGGCATTTTTCTAGTAATATACTGTCTTTGTAAAGTAACCCATCATCACACTTGTGCCATTTTTTTTTTTTTTATTAATTTTAATTTTCTGAGATAATATATGGTTGATTAAATCATTGACCAAATTTTAATTCCTGGTTGAAAATGTTTAACCTATCTTGTATCTAGTGGCAAACAACTCCAAAAGGAAACTTCTCAAAATCCTAACTGGAACTCATTGAGTGCCCCTTATGCACTCTATACTCTGGCCAGTTGACAGAATTTCCAAGGACTCCTTGATCACAACCATCAGTTCCTAGCCATTGCAAGAATAAAAGAAGGACTTTAAAATTACTTGCTTTTTACCTGGTGTCACTCCCTCCGTCACTCCTAACACATTATCCACTAATGTCCTCTCACACATCTTGTATGTTACCCACTATGCCACATATGTGTAATAAAGCAATGCATTTTCAGAAAGATATGAACCTAGAAACTTCCCAATTTACTTCCAAAGCTATTTGTCAATCTTGTGAAAATGCTAGCTTCAACCAATGTAAATTGAGCTTTGGTCAATAATTTGGGGAGAGATCAACCTTGCTAAAGTGATTAGCAAATAACACAATATGAAGAGGGATGTTTTATTAAACCAAATGTTTGACCGGCAAGAAACAGTAGTTAAATTCCCTCAATTCACACTTAACAGTCTTAAAAAAAAAATACACATTGGATAATGTAGTTTCTACAAACATCATGTTTAAATAAAAAGAAAAGAAATGAGATGATCACAAATGAAATGTCTTTGAGGATAGATCTGCTTGATCAGGTCTGACCCAGGACTTAAAAACCAAACAGTAGCATCATCATCATCAGCAGCAGCAGCTGTTCAAGAATTTGGACCTGGAGATCTCCATTTCCAGCGACTTCGAAGGCCACCTCCCAGTGGTGTCAGGCGTCAACGAAGAGCACTCGACTACAACAAGACGACCAAAGTTTTTTTTTTTTCCAAGGTCTGGGGTCTCCCGCCCCTAAGCCCTAGAACATCATCTAATCACCCTTACCCGTCTTGTTGCTTAACAACAACAACAACAACAGCAACAACAGACAATCTCTCTTATTCACTTACACACACAGAATGATGAGAGAAGTCAATAAATATGTTTCAAAGATACTAGAATAATTTCAGCTACTTACCACATCAATATTAAGATCACGTTCATATTTACATGCTTCTTGAACCACTTCAGACGTTTTGTCTGCAGTCAACTCCTTAAGCATATCTTCTGTCACTTTTGTTGTGAGAATACCCAGTTTACTTGGATCTGTCTTGAGAACCTCTTTTATCATTGGGGAACACTTTTTACTGAATACCATAGTCTGTCATACAAAAATTGAACACAATGTTTTATGTTTTGAGAGAAAGATATTTTTTAAAGGTTAGTGTTTATTTAAATGGTTGACCAGGATCTTGTGAGTGAATTTGGTAAACAAAAACTTTATGTTCTGAATCAGAACAAATGTTAAAACAATTCTGCCAATCTACAAATTTCAATGGGTACTTTACTTTATCAGCTTCAGAAGAATGAATGAAAAAATTGGCCTCCATGGAATTTGAACTCAGAACATAAATGCCACAAGGCAACTATTCTTATTTCTTTATTGCCCACAAGGGGCTAAACATAGAGGGACAAACAAGGACAGACAAAGGGATTAAGTCGATTACATTGACCCCAGTGTGTAACTGGTACTTTTTAATCGACCCCAAAAGGATGAAAGGCAAAGTCAACCTCGGCGGAATTTGAACTCAGAATGTAGCAGCAGACGAAATACCACTAGGCATTTCACCCAGGATATTAACAATTCTGCCAGCTTGCCACTTTAAAGTCATTCATTAATGTAAACAAAAGGAAGACTGTCTTCTCTATCAGCACTTGGTGACCTGGGATTAAACAACAAACACCCTCTTTACCTCAATTGACATAGATCCTTAGTCACCTAGAAATAGCAGCAATATTTGCTGCCATCTTATTTAATGAAATATCAAAAAGAAAAAAATATATTGAATAATGTTCTCCTGTCTACAATATTTCAGCAGAAAATATCCGAGAGTTTGCTCAGTGAGTCTTAAGCAACAAACAACACTTAATTTGCTTAGTTGACAATCATTTCTATTCCTCTTTCATGGTTGAGTAGCTGGCAATATAAAGGCAATTTAGAATATTCATCCCTCTGTGATATTTATTATGTTTTTAACATTTTTTGGAAGCACTCCGTCAGTTACGACGACGAGGGTTCCGGTTGATCCGATCAACGGAACAGCCTGCTCGTGAAATTAACGTGTAAGTGGCTGAGCACTCCACAGACACGTGTACCCTTAACGCAGTTCTCGGGGATATTCAGCATGACACAGAGAGTGACAAGGCCGGCCCTTTGAAATACAGGTACAACAGAAACAGGAAGTAAGAGTGAGAGAAAGTTGTGGTGAAAGAGTACAGCAGGGATCACCACCATCCCTGCCGCTGCCTCGTGGAGCTTTTAGGTGTTTTCGCTCAATAAACACTCACAACGCCCGGTGTGGGAACCGAAACCGCGATCCTACGACCGCGAGTCCGCTGCTCTAACCACTGGGCCATTGCGCCTCCATGTTTTTAACATAGCAAGTGCATATAAAAGTATTATCTTAGGACAAATACTGCAGTAACTGGCCTCTTGACAATGCGTGTTCATATATACATACAAAATTCAGGTAAATCATTTTGGAAAGATGAATAAGGTGAAACAAAATAGGCTCAAAGAATAAAATTCCTACCTGAGCCGCATTTAAATCTCCTAGTGCAATGTCTTTGTTACACAAATTATCTTTTGATATGCCATCAAACTGTGTTACTGGTATTGCAGTGAGGAGGGACGAACGGAGGACCAAGATCATTGTGTCGTCATCAGGATTATCTTCCATTATCTGGAAAGGAAAATATATTATGCATATGTGTGTGTGTGTG